>NW_027481861.1:177435-205865 GCF_965637985.1 Blastobotrys vanleenenianus | reverse complement strand
GGTTTCGCAAATTCAAAGTACAGGATGCCGACCATTTTTGCAAGTGTGGCCAATTGGAAACACTACAGCATATTTTAGCCGAGTGCCCTCTTTATGAGGCACAAAGGCACCTCCTTCTGGAGGTCAGCGTGACATTTGACTTGCCAACTTTGTTAGGCACGCCGGACGGGCTTAGGCAGATGGCTCAATTCATTTCGAAGAGCCAGCTACTTCGCCGATAAGCGACTAATTGCGACTACAAACCACTACTTTGGAAGGTTCCCGGTTTTTAATCCCTGGTGGGAAGTGTTTCCCGGGAGCTACGGGGGGTACCCAATCCCCACGGCGCGAATGCGATACATTGGGTGGACTTATTTGATTGGATTTTGATTTTTATTATTGGATTATTACTATTATGTATTACATGTAACGGGGTCCTCTGGCCTACAGGCCACCTATAGGACGCTAATTGATTTTCATTCATTCATTCATTCACCACCAACAGTACGGGGGGCGCCAAGGCTACGCAGCCACTGATGCAGTGCTGAAAGTAGTCGAGATCCGAGCGGAAAAACGACCCACGTCTGCTATCATGATCGATATTAAGGGCGCTTTCGACAATGTCCATAAAGCCACCCTGATGGAGAAGTTGGAAGCAATGGACGTGGCAGCAGCTGCAATTAGTTGGGTGTACTATTTCCTTACTGGAAGACGCACAACACTTGTAGTGGATGGAAAAAAGGACCGTAACAGGCCGGTGAGTACGGGAATCCCACAAGGATCGCCTATCTCTCCGTTGCTCTTCCTGATCTACACAGCCGACCTGTACAGGGAGATTGAAGCAATGGTACTTTAGTGATGTCTCTGGCCTAGGGCCTCAGGAAGACCTACGTAGAACAATAATAATAATACCAGGGTAATAATAATATGTACTTATTACCGTATTGGATTATTGCAGGGTACTATGTATTGTTACATGTATCAGCATCGCATGGTATCACTAAAGTAATCTTGAGATTGGCCGTTACTAAATTGCATACGATCATGTTACCTGGTAGCTCTTCATCTTTGTTTAGACTTTTCGTTTCCAAAATCCTCTTGACTCGTCGTGGCTGCTTGAATAATCTGGTATTACTCGTTAGCATCGCAAACCTTTTTTTTTTTCATAGAAGCCTAACTTGGTGACACGGTCATAACGGGCTCGAAATACGATTCATTCACATTCCGAATTAAAATGGCATTACAGAGTCATTCTCCCAGTTGAGATGTCCCATTTCTCGGCAATACTCATCCAATATGCCCAAGCTTCTGCGCATTGTGCAGATTGATACAATCCCACGGTTCCGGAGCTTTACTAGCGTAGTAATAATGTTCGACTATTAAACAATTGCTAAAATGCTTATTGTTATTGCCAAAATATGCTTTACTATAATGAGTGCCTTCGGTATTTGAAGACTATAGTTTGGCTCCTGCAGAAGCAAAACATCCTGGTGCGTGTGGTCAAAGAAGCACATCGGTGATGCCAATCTTTTGTTGGCAATTCGCTTAGAACACCTTCAACTGAGATGGGCAAGAAGGCCACACACGGAGATTTTTGCCAGATGCTGTACTGCATTACAATGTCTGACTCGGCAGTCATTAAACTATACCACCCGAAATCAGATGGCATTCCAATGGTTTTGAATCGCGGGATTTGAATTGAGCCATCCTGGCACTCGTGCAACCACTTTCTACAGCTCTTGCAATGCATCATATTTATTCTATCATCAGTTTTCCTCGCGGGCATTTTTTCGTAAAAGATGCAAGTTTATCTTCAAAGGTCAGCCCCCATAGTACTTTAAACACAGTGTCACAGTACCGTAATACTGCGTCCCATACGAAGCATGAAGAATAAATGTCATAATGCTGAAAGTGGTTCATACATTTTACAGGAACTGCAGCTGTACCCTGCCATAAGTTATGAGGAGGCAAGAAACTCATCTGACTTGACTGCGAATTTCTGATGTACGTGTAGTACATGGGGTACCGTACTGTACTCTAAACATTCTCCGTTTTACAGCTCATTGTACAGCGAGTTTACATACCAATACGACGAACTCCAATGTGCCGATGTTTAATGAATTACATAGAATAAAACAGGTAATGCAGTACCGTAATGTCAGCTATCTATGGTATGGTATCAGTAGGTCTGAAATCGTCAGCCGCGCGGCGTGGGTTAGGGTAAAATTTTTCGCGAAAAAATAAAAATCTTTGATAAAAAATCATCGCTGATATACCTCCGATATCAACATCTAACAAATAAAAATTAGGCACAGATGTCCGAACCAGAACTGAAGTATGTCAAAGAAAAAAAGGTTGAAAGGGATTTAGAGAGCTAACCGTTGGCTGTAGGTCCGCGTTGGTAGAAAAACCTATTGATGTTTCCTACGACTTTGGAAACCTCGCTGTTTTCGACACAAATCCTCTAAATCGAGATCTGCTAGCCGACGACAAGCAGAAAGAGGCACATCTCCAGTCCGTCGCCCGAGAAAATGTCCAGTTGCTAGTCAACCAGCTCTTGCAGCTGCCGCTGAAAAGATCCACCGAGGGCGGAGACTCAACAGATCACAAATCAAGCACAGTTCCACTGTTTGTGCTGCCACAGCCTTCTACACAGCTGCCACGAGAGAAGCCAATACCCAAGCAAAAAGCACCTACCAAGTGGGAACTATTCGCTGCTAAGAAGGGCATCCAGAAGAAGGCCAAGGAGGGCAAGCTGGTATGGGACGAGCAGACTAAAGAGTGGGTTCCGAAGTGGGGCTACAAGGGCAAGAACAAGCAGATGGATGACCAGTGGCTGGTTGAGGTTGACGAGGAGAAGCATAAGAACAACGATGGCGAGCTTGTTGATCCTCGGTCGCTGAACAGAATGGACCGAAAGCGGCTTGTCAAGAAGAACCAGCTCCAACAGGAGCGCAATGCCAAGCGTGCGCTGGGTCAGTAAACCGCACATGTACACTCTAATGCATTTTTTCTCTCTAAATATGTATGTAATGAACCTCGTAAAACATGACTCCCTGGACCAATCAATTGCTGGTAGCAATATAGTATATGGTACATGAAAGGACCTTCACCGCTACTAAATGCCGGCCGCGCTGGTACAGTACTGGTGGTGGTGGCGTCGGCGGCGGTGTTAATGCACGCCCAACATTACGTACCGCTTATTATCGCCAAAGGACTCGATCAATTTTTGCCTTTCCTTCTTAGACAGAAAGTGAAAAAAAATTAAAATAAGCCCCAATCTTGTGTGTGATTTCCTTTTCTAAAAGATGCGAATACTGGTCGTTCCAATCTCCTTGAAACAGTCGATGGTCTATTGCCAGCGGACCAATCTGCCGCTTGCTCGGAGCAAGCCTCGGATCGACGACCGGCTCGTCAAGAAGGCGAGCGAATTTTGGACCAAATGGTCAAACTCGGACAAACAATGGAAAAAGACTATTGTTGGCTGGGCCGACCGAGCTATGGAAAATATCAGCTACGACGAGTGGAGTCTCAAGACAATTCCGGCTAAAGATGCCATCATGCGGCGCACAAAGGAGAAAGAGCACGTCACTCCAGCATATGTACACAAGCAGCAGCTGAAAAGCCATGACATGGAATCGATTGTTGTCGAATACCCGAGCCAATTGATGTCCACGGCCCAGGCCAGCGGCCGGCTTAAGAGTCTGGCCGAGAGAGGGCTTTCGCACCACCGCAGGTATATGTGGTTGAGCCTGATTGGGGCCCCTTTGACGCTTCCAGTCGCTGCCATCCCCGTGATCCCTAACCTGCCGGGATTCTACCTGCTCTTCCGGGCATGGTCGCATTGGAAGGCGCTTGAGGGAGCAAAGCATCTTGCATATTTAGTGAACGATGGACATCTCACGTTTATTGAGAATCAAGCGTTGAATGAGGTTGCCGAGAGCGCCGAAAAGGCAGAAGAAGACTGTAGTAGCGACCAGCTATTACTGACCGAGGGCGAAATAGACGCGCTTGCTACGCGACTTGATGCCAAAGACATGGGCCCCGAGCTGCATAGAGCGTTGCACCAAGTGAAGAAACAGATCACGAAAGAACAAAAAGAGCGAAAGCAGAATGCATAGATACTGCATATCCCTTCATTAGCTTGTATTATAAACGGCTTTCCAACAAAATAGAAATTAATACAGTCTGAATCGCCATTGCTATACTTCGATTGTATTCAAGCTAACGCAGGACCAACTGGAAATACTCCATAAGGATTCATCTACTACATTACCAATAACCCTAAGCATCCAATGGCAAAATATTTGGAATTGGACCAACTGGAACGATGCCACGAGGGTTGATCCACAAGTGACTCCCCATGTAATGGGTCTTGATCTGCTCAAAATTGGTCGTCTTCTTAAACGCCTCATGATTCCAGTACAGGTTTCGCAGCCACTTGTGGATAGCTGGATAGCCGTCTCGGATAGTTCGAATGTTGCACTTGAAATGGTTCACATAGACCGGGTCGAACCGCACAAGGGTGACGTAGAGTCGAATGTCAGACTCCGTCAGAGTCCTTCCAAAAATATACGGGCCTTCAGAGTTCTTTAAAACCTCCTCGAATCGGTCGAGAGCCTTAAATAAAGTGATTACGTTTTTCTCGTACGCCTCCTGGGTGGTCGCAAAGCCCGACTTGTACACGCCATTGTTGATCTCATCGTAGGTCCACGCATTGATCTCGTCGATCTTGGACTGCAGCTCTTTTGGGTAGAAGGTAAGACCCCGGTACTCTGGCGCAATCAAATCGTCAAATGCAGTGTTCAGGAACCGAATTATCTCAGACGACTCATTGTTCACAATGGTGTTGGTCTTCTTGTCCCACAGTGTAGGCACAGTCGGTCGCGCATTGTAGTTTGGCTCCACCGACTTGTAGACGTCCATAAGCAGGGCCCTGCCATTGATCGAGTCCTTATACTGGTCGTCAAAGTGCCAGCCTTGCTCGGCGACGAGATGCGGAGAAACGACGTCGTAAGAAATGATGTCCTCGAGGCCCTTGAGGGATCGCACAATCATAACTCTCGAAGCCCACGGGCACGCCCACTGAATGTAGAGGTGGTATCGGCCCTTCTCTGCGGGGAACTTGGCATCGGACTCTCGAGAGATCACATCTCGGAACGAAGACTACACACCCTAGTTAGTGCCGCCACTCAACTAACCAGACACTCAATTGATCAATCAACGTACCACCTGTCGCTTGAACTCGCCCTTAACAATCTGTTCTGGAGACTACACCAGCACTAGTTAGCATTGCTTATCTATTTCCACAGTTCAACATACAGTCATGTCGGAATAGAAGCGGATACGTTGCAAATGGATCCAAAATGCTTGCCCTTCATCAGGTTCCCCTGCGGAAGTCGTGCGATATTTATCATGGCCAATTGCTCCCTCCGGATGTGGAGCCGGCTTACTTATCATTACTAAAGATGCGTGGCTGTTACCGTTCCCGCTACTACCCCCATTATTAAGCTAAGGCATTGTATCACGTAGACAAGGATGGCGTGAGAGGGCAGCAACGGGTTACACCTTGGCGCGACTACCTTAAGCGTCCTTAGTGTGAATTTTTGTATGATTTCCGGGGATATTGTAGCAGTAGTGATTGTAGAGCGTGGTTTCCACCGTTCAATAGTGCCGATGCGTAGAGCACCACTGACAAGTGTTGCACGAACGGCCTGAAGAGATTTCTATGTGCGTAGTAGAAATGGGCTCCACCATGGTACTCTGCACGCGTATTGTCAAACCTTTTTCGGTTACTAAGGATGCATACGAAATTATCGAGTTACAGTTGGCTTTAGACTGCTACCGTGAAATCATTCGTGCGGCCCTTAGAACACAACTGATTAGGAAGAATAGAAAAATAATAATAGAAAAATAATAATAGAATAGAAATAGTATTGGCTAGACCTCTGAAGAATAACCGTCAAACACTATCTACCATGTCACCATGAAGAACTATAGAAGCACCGTAGCTGGAAGCCACCGCTTCGCCATGGCAGTCAAGTAGAAGTGATTGATAGTAACAGACGGCCGCATTGAATTCGACTAGGAATAACCTATCTAGCACGTCTTGAACAAGGAAATGTGGCTTGTCCGCCATGGCCAAAAGACTCAGGTTAGTGGTTGATACATGTTGGCCTGAAGACTCAGGGGTTGTGGGGCAGTAGGCGTTCAGCAGTTGAAAGCGAAAAGCGACGTCATACCTCTGAGGAATAAGATTGTGGGGTCAGCAAGTTCCTCATCTCGCAGAAGAACAAGCGCAATTAGGAAAAAGGGTGCTACCGTAACGAATCGATTGGTCGGCTTCCATATTAGACTTTCGACAATTTGATTCCGTTGGTTTACAATGTACTGTGGATTACCAAGCCAGCCAAGCCCTCCCCGCAGCAGAGTCCCAGGGACTATTTGAGGGGACTGATATCCTAAAAACGAGGAATCTACACTGTAATTGAGAATGCTCAGTACTTTACCGACTTCGGACTACTGTTGATATAGGGCCTATTGAAATGAAATTTTCGCCGCACAATGCCGGTTCAATGCAATCAGTCCCCCCTATGTGTCTCATCGGGGACGCATGCAAGATTGAATCTTTTTTTTTTGCTCCTCCGTCCAACGGTTTTTAACGAGGCCTGAGCATTTTGGCAGCACCACGATTGGTTAGATTGGGCAATCGACGGAACGGTCTGGAGGCGCAATCACTCCTTGCAGTGATAAACTGCCTTATCGCGCGTCTCTTGACCAGAGATAAACCCGCGATTAGCTCCTCTCCGGGGTTGCCTACCGCATTAGGCGGGGCAGAATCGCCCAGAAAAGAACTTGTCTGCGAGAGATGTGACGGAGCTGCAGAGCCGGCGACGATATCTAGGCTTCGCAGGGCTGGCAGGCTAGACAGATACGCGTATTCTGACTCGATACAGGGATCGATAGTGGGGGATCGTGTAGAATAGCCTTGCAATCGCGTAGCCTACCTGCGACGAAAGGAGCCGTATAAAATGCCGCTGTATCCACTGGATGGTATATAGCAAATAAGCAGGAACAAAAGGCTTACATATTGAGTAGCTGGAATATAAACAGTGTTCTTTTTAAACATGTCGGGGAGTAAGGTTCAAAACGTTGAGTACAACGATGCCGCGAGCCTTGAGAAACAGGACTTCCTGGAGGTTTACGTCCAACAGCAGATCGCCGAGGAGGCTGGGAACGACATCAGGTACCGAACGTGTAGCTGGTACAAGATTGCTGCGCTCATGGGCAGTGAGTACATTTGCCTGGCGGCGTTATCGTTCGGATCGAGTTTCCAGACCCTCGGGCTGCTCGCGGCTCTGCTCATCACAGCATTCTTTTCGCTGGTGACACTCTATGCCTCACTCATCCTGCATCAGTATTGCCTTAGGCACCCGGACGTACAGGACTTGTGCGACGTTGGCAAGAAGCTCTGCGGCGGCAGCAAGTTCGCGTGGCTTCTGACGGCAATTGCCTTCGTGCTCAACAACATCTTCATCGAGTCGCTGCATGTGCTGACCGGTGCCAAGTACCTCAACACCATGTCTGACCATGCTCTGTGCACGGTCGTCTTTACCGTCGTCACGGCCATTGCATGCTTCTTCTTCTCGATGCCGCGGACCTTCTCGGCGTTCTCGTACCTGTCAGTCTTTGCCGCCGTTACCATGTTCCTCGCCATTCTCCTGACGCTCATATTTGCAGGCATCCAGGACCATCCAAACGGATATGACGGACAGCCCGTGACGTACAGCTGGCTGCCGCCGCAGGAAACGACCTTTGTCGACGCCATGAACGCCATGCTCAACATTGTATTCCTGTTTGTCGGGCTCATCCCGTACCCGTCGTTCATTGCCGAGATGAAGGAGCCGCGCGACTTCCCCAAGGCGCTGTGGCTCATCGCCGTGTGCGAGCTTGTCGTGTACTCGCTCATTGGCTCCATCATCTATGTCTACGCCGGCGATCTCTACACGACCTCGCCCGCCATCGGCGTCCTCACCGGTGTGTACAAGAAGGTTGCCTTCTCGTTCACCGTGCCGACGATTGTGTTCCTGGGGTGTCTGTTTGCCGCCATCACTGGCCGGTTCATCATGTTCAACCTGTTCAAGAACAACCGGCAACACCTGAGCCAGAACACGCTGCTGGGCTGGGGCACCTGGATCGGCATTCTGCTCGGCCAGTGGATCATCGCCTATATTATCGCCTCGACGATTCCAACTTTCAACGACATTCTGTCCATCATGTCCGCGCTCTTCATCTCGTTCTTTGGCTTCATCTTCTGGGGCGCCGCCTATATCCAGATGAAGAGCGAAGATCTTGGAAAAGGCTGGTACAAGCGTCTTGACTGGAAGGGCAAGGCTATGCTCGCGGTTAACATCCTCATGATTGTTCTGGGTCTCTTTATCCTCGGCCCAGGCACTTACGCGACGGTCGAGAGCATTATTGACAATTTTAGGAGCGGCAATACTAGGGGCGTATTCACCTGTGCCACTAACGGCATTTAATATTTATTTATTTCCTTAATACATTGCTTCTGTTTTAATACGTTTCCCGAGATCTACAGTTTACTTCCCACCTACTCGACCAGTATACCTATAGGATACGTGATTGTGCGCCATAATCTCATCATCATTCAACTACACAGTACAGTACAATACTACAGTACGTACGTACACGTACGTACGGTACAAAAGATGGTGCGGCGCCGACACGCAATATTCTCCCAATCCGGCAACCTGGGCGCTACTCCTTTCCCCCTGGCAGTTAAGGTTCCCTCGCGCGCCGCATGAGATATGTCTGACGCAAATGACCGCAAGGTACAACGTCCGTCTCGGAGAATATAATGGCCATTAATATCGCTCTTATATATGTGTTCAACGACGGGTTAATAAGCCTCAGAGAGCAGTGGAATGATGTGGTTTCACCAATAAACCGTCGTCGACATCGACAATACATACGTGTACAAATGGCTTACTTATTACACTGCGTATTGTATTGGGAGCGCCTGCATGACATCATCGCTGCGTCGGATTAATAGCTACAGGTAGTACAGCCTCGTGCTGCAAGATTCACAGGTATACGGGTCAGGCGCAATTTCAACCAACCACTCCTTAGAGCAAAGATATTCTAGATCACCGGAATTACCCCTCCCCCTCAAAACTAGTGACTTCCCTGCTACTTACAGAGTTTTCCAATGAGACTTTTCAAGACCTTATGGTACGGTTTTCAGGCGTAAGGTTCCTTCATTGAGAAAGCGGCGTTGTCTTTTGTCTTATCCCCGAGGCAAAACGCTGGGCAAAGAGACGAAAAAGTAATCCTGTTCAGTGAAGATCAACAGTTTGCAGTTGGACGTTAAGACATCGCCAGACTCCAGCAATTCCCTCGAAAGCGCGCTGCATAAGCCATTCGGCAAAATCTGCGAAGATTAAACGAGTATATATAGGGTAACGTCCACCCATAATCATTTGGAGACGCCCTTGCATACAAATCCGTTTTGGCTGCATAGACCCACTATTATCCGACAGTAGGTCGATAGATCGATATTACATCCGACAGTAGGTCGATAGATCGATATTACATCTGACAATAGACCGCCAGATCGATATAATCCGACAATTCATCATAGACGAAAGGGAGAGGAGTATTGAAATGAGTAAACAGGATAAGAAGGTATTGGCACCTCCATTTGAGGCGGACGTTGAGAGTCTCGTCTCGCAGGAACAGGGTTCGCTCGAAAACTATCTCGTCGAGCAGCTGGCTGCTGAGGAGAACCACGAAATCAAGTACCGAACCTGCGGCTACTTCAAGACGGCGGCCCTGCTTATGTGTGAATACGCGTCGCTGGCAATGCTGTCGTTCCCGGCGAGCTTTGCTACTCTGGGCATCATCCCGGGCCTCATTCTCACAGTGGGAGTATCCTTCACGACACTCTACACGGGCCTCATTATCTGGGAATACTGCCTCAAGCACCCAGACGTGCTGGACATATGCGATATCGGCCAGCGCCTATTCTGGAACAAGAAGTGGGTGTGGTGGTTCACGGCCGTCTGCCTGCTGCTCAATAACACCTTCGTCCAGGGCCTCCATATCCTCACCGGCGCCAAGTACCTCAACACCATGACGGACCATGCTCATTGCACGATTGTATACACAGTCATTGTCACGGTGGTGTCGTTTGTCGCGTCGCTGCCGCGGACCTTCTCGTCGCTCTCGTACGTATGCACGCTTTCTGCCGTCACCCAGGTGACTTCGCTGCTGCTGTGCATCATTTTTGCAGGCGTCCAGTCGCACCCATACAATTACGATCCGAGCACGCCGGTTACGTGGAGCCTGTGGCCACAGCCGGGCACGACGTATGTCCAAGGTATGAACGCATTCCTCAACATTGTGTTCACGTTTGTGGGTCAGATCACATACCCATCGTTCATTGCCGAGATGCGCAACCCGCGGGACTTTAAAAAGTCGCTCTACATTGTCAACGCGGCAGAAGTCGTGCTCTACTCGAT
This sequence comes from Blastobotrys vanleenenianus, assembly GCF_965637985.1. NCBI lineage: Eukaryota > Fungi > Ascomycota > Dipodascomycetes > Dipodascales > Trichomonascaceae > Blastobotrys > Blastobotrys vanleenenianus. The sequence goes on along the minus strand of NW_027481861.1, from coordinate 195,345 downwards.
TGCCGGCTGCGTCATCTACGTCTACGTGGGCAACGAGTACGTGACCTCGCCCGCGTATGGCGCTCTGCAGGAGCGGTTCAAGAAGATCGCGTTCAGCTTCTCAGTGCCGGCCATTATCTTCCTCGGTGTTTTGTACGCCTCGGTGTCAGCGCGGTTCATTTTCTTCCGAGCCTTCAGAGGCACCCGTCACGTCACCACCAATACGGTAGTGGGATGGTTGGCGTGGGCGAGCATCCTGCTCTCGACGTGGGTAGTTGGGTTCATCATTGCCGAGGGTATTCCAATCTTTGGCTCTCTGGTAAGCCTTATGTGCGCGCTGTTCGACTGCTGGTTCGGCTATGTGTTTTGGGGGGTTGCTTACATCCAGCTGCGGCGCCAGGAATTTGGGGAGGGTTGGTTTCACCAGCTGACGGCGTGGGGCAAGGCCAAGCTCGCGCTGAACGTCTTCTTCATTATAATGGGCTTTTACATCCTCGGACCGGGCACCTACGCGACGATCCAGTCAATTATCGATGCATTCAAAGAAGGCACCGTGGGCGGTGCTTTCACTTGCGCCGATAACGGCATCTAATGAATTTTTAGTGTTTACTAACTGTTTTACGTACCTCTATAGACTAACCATATACCAACAGAGTTATCAATGTGAGTCTGTTTAAACTGTTAAATTACCGGTACAATGTATCCCCCGGATGCGGTACGTTAATGACTCGAGATCTTGATCCACTGTACATTACTCATTTACTCCATGTAATTCACGAGGATGTAAACAGTGTCTCGTGAAATCTCGGACATGCCTTGCCTTGATATATTCGCCGCCCCCGCTAGCCGCATCTACGAGCCGCACGAGCCGCATCTCATGCACGACGGGTGGAAACCGGAGCCGACAGCGACCCGTCGAACTCCAAAACAGCCTTATCAGTAGGGGAAACCACGGGGGGGTTGGCTAATTATTACTAGACTTGCACTTGTACGCGATCTACTCGGGTTTTGCGGGGCGACGCACGGGTGTGGAGATAGGGAGGGTACACTCAGTACTACTCCACATTACAGGGCGGGTATCTTTAAACGATACCCGGTTCCAACACTCAGCATTTAAACCGTGCCCCGGTTCCAAAAAAAAACTCAGCAACCTACCAGCAAGCATGAAGTTGGCGATTCTCGAGACAGACACCCCAGTGCCCGCCGTTCTGGCAAAGAACGGCACCTACGGGGACATATTCAAGCAGATGCTGTGCGACGCTGGACTAGACACCTCGGTGTGGGAAATGACCGCCTACAACGTGGTCGACCGCCAGGAGTTCCCCGCAGAACGCCCCGACTGTATCCTCATCACCGGATCGAAGCACAACAGCTACGACGACACAGACTGGATTGTCCAGCTCGTGGAGTACACGAAGAAGGCGGTTGACGACGGCGTCGGTGTCGTGGGCATCTGCTTTGGCCACCAGATCCTTGCGCGCGCACTCGGGGCCCGGGTCGGGCCTAACCACAAGGGCTGGGAGGTCGCCGCCACAGAGGTCTTCCCGACGTCCCTGGGCAAGCAGCTGTTCCCGGAGCTCGGGGACACCATTGTCATTGAGCAGATGCACCGCGACATTGTGCACGAACTGCCCGCCAACACGCAGCTGCTGGCGTCGAACGACGTGTGCGCCGTACAGGGCTTCTACCGGCCCAAGTCGCTCATCACATTCCAGGGCCACCCCGAGTTCACCGCGTTTATAGTGGACTCCGTCGTTGATACGCGGCGCGCCGCCGGCGTGTTCGATGCCGCCATGGCGAAGGAGTTCCATTCCCGGGCCTCGTTGCCCCAGGACGGACCGGCCCTGGCCAAGGGCATTGTCAGATTCATCCACAGCCTCCAGTAACTATACATTTTGATTTCAGCCTGTCATGCACCTGTCTTATTCTCACTTGTCGGCCCCTGGCCCAGACCCTCGCTTTTCATAGAATGCCCCTGGCTATCATAGAATACAATGCGTAGACCATATACGTACTACAAGTACTGTAGTACGTAGATAGTGATCTGCTGCAGGTGCACTTATGCGGCCCGCTACCGATGCTTCATTCCATTCCCAGCCTCCTGCCCGCAAACGCAAAAGTTGAAACACCAGAGTGGGCTTTGGATACATTCCATTCGACTCAGGGCCAATCCCGCTAAGACCCACCCAACCCCGATCCCAGAGTCCGAAAAAAAACATAAGGTTTTGGCAGGTATAGCGGTCAAAACGTATATTAAAAAGGATACTGCCGGACTACAATAATCGGTGACTATTATTTTAAAACAGAGGCGGCATGGCAGAGCTCAAGAAGACGCCGACCCGGTATCGTAAGCGGCGTAGCGACAAGAGGCCCCAGCTCAGGCTGGCGACAGACGTCAGCAGCGCAGGGGGCATGGCGAGCGCTTCGCCGACCGACTACGCGACCCCGCTCTCCTTGACATCATCCCAGCCGGCGTCTCCCGCGCTCTATCAGGGATCGAATGGCAGTAATCTGTCCTTCACACCGGGCATAGACGAGCTTATCACTCCAGGCATAGACGAGCTCATCACGCTAGACAAGGAGGACTATCTCGCCAGCCCACACTCAGACCACATGTTCAGCGGCGGCGTGCTCTCTGACAACTACAACCAGCATTTCTTCCAGAAGAAGCCTGACCCCAAGGACATTGTGTTCCCGGAGTACACAAAGACCGAATACAAACCGAGCCGGCCGTCTGGCGAAGTCGTCCGTAGCAAGTCGACGCGCTCGACACGCCGCGAGCCCGCGCGTGTGCGATCGCAATCGCGGTCGCGGTCGCTCAAGAACTATAGCAGTGGTGACAAAAAGCCGCCCGGGGCTCATGCGGCGCGCAACTCCAGCCGCACGAGACGCGGCGGCGGTGGCAGCGGCGCTGCTGCCACGCATGCTCGAAAGCCCGAGATGCTGCAAATACCAGTACGGCTACCGACGCAGACGGTCATCAAAGAGCTTTCCGACGACCAGCAGATCTCACAAATCCTGGAGCAGCTTGTCAGCGATCACCGCTACGAGCTCACGTACGAGGAGACGGCTGCTAGCGAGTACATGCTGTGGGAAGTGTGCGAGGAGGCAAAGGTGCGGCGGCCGCTTCGTGGGCAGGAGTTTTTGAGGTACATCCGCGAGTCGTGGGAGGCCGTGTCTATGAACTACATTGACGTCACGCCCAGCTCGCACCGGCTCGACTCGGGCTCAATTGCCTCGCTTGTGCCACGGCGCGACATTATCAATCTCGAGGACGGTCCCGTGTACCACGGCAAGATCTACTACCGTCGCCCTGGAGGCGACTGGCGCAAGGGCTGGCTCGATGTCACCTCTGGCGTCTTGGCGCTGCGCAAGCGCGAGGGAGCGCGAGAGCTGCGTCAGATCAACCTCAGCGAGTTTGACATTTACGAGTCCACTTCTTCCAGCGGCGGGCCCGGAAAGGGGTTGTACTGGTGGTGTCTGCGGTCGCAGCAGTCGCCGGACTTTTTCATGGAAAAATCCGATGCGCTCATCCACATGGCCGTGGACTCTCAGACCGAGTACGAAATTTTGAGGAACAACTTCTTCTCAATGCGGACGCAGTTCGTTGATAAGCAGGTCAAGGCGTACCAGCAGGTACTAAGTGGCAAGGTGCCCGATCAGACAAATCTGCTTCTCTCTAGGCGCTCAACTCAGACCAAACGTGAGGAGGAGGACATCCCGCTGGCCAAGCTGAGTCTCCAGCCCAAGCCCACGAACCTTATTGACTCCATCCCGACGGTACCCGAGTTTACAAAGTCAGGGTTGCTTGGTGCCAACTATGACAAACAAGCCCAGAAGGCAATGTCTTCCCACCATCAGCATCAGGCCAATATAGTAGATAGCTACCATGCATTCACGCCCAACTCGCTGCTCGCTAAGTCCGTTAAATCGCCTACGCAGTTCGAAGGACGCGGATTAATGGCCCAGCTCAGCAAAAAAAGCCCTACACTGCAAAGCCCTACCGGAGCTAGCGGTCGCAAGCCCTTGCCACAGCACTCAATGGCCGTCCAGCACCAATTGCGATGATTGTATTTATTTTTGTATATTAGGGTAACCTCTAAATTGTATAGATTATGATTTGCCTTCCATAGTTGCTCACGTCATTGCAAATAGGGACAAGCAGGACAGGACTTCAGCAACTTCAGTGTTCTACAGGGGTACATAATTTCTAGTGATTGGATATTTTTTTTAAAATTAATATTTACCTGTTAGTACCGTAAATTGTTTTGAAGTGTACTATGTACTGTACTAGAGAAATTTTATGCTGCTGGTTCAGATCAAGCAAATCTGAATGGAAATTCCTGGATCGCGAAGACATGCCATCCTTCGCTTTTCTCCATAGTTGTTCAAGATACCACTAAACTGTACAGATCTTCAGCGAATTTGATATTCCGCAATTGATACATGGATTATTTTAGTAAGATTGATATATATTAAAAAGTTAATGAAAAAAAATTCTACTTGATAAAATGCTTTATTTCCGTTAGTTCAGATCAACCGAGCTTGGATCGAGGATAGTCAGGAAAAGTGAAAGTATATTGGGTTTGTATTCATTCAGAGGGGTCTTACTTCCTCCTCATCAACACGGACCAATGGATATCATCATTTAATCCTCATTACTACGCAGTACTTACCATCAAAGTTGTGAATGGCGGAAGGAAAAGTCGGCGACGGGGTCGCGTTTTATCGACCGCCCAGCCAGGAACGGGTAGCCCTAATGTCCCAAAATGGCAATTGGGGTGGGAAGGGCTACTATCGGCCCTGCGCGCGCGAATTCTCCCAACCAACAAAATTCAGCCGCGTCAAAGGGGCCCGCGACAGGGACAACGACGAAAAGTGAAAAATCTCAGGCACCGCGAATTTTTTGAAGACGACATTCGACAACCAGCAGCAATGCCTTTCCAGAAGATTGAGAAGACCTCTGCGTACCACTCGCGATTCCAGACCCCATTCCGACGACGACGGGAGGGTAAGACCGACTACTACGCTCGAAAGCGATTGGTCACCCAGCACAAGGCCAAGTATGCTTCGCCAAAGTACCGACTGGTCGTCCGATTCTCCAACAAGAACATCACTGCCCAGATCGTCTCCTCCCAGATCTCTGGCGATATTGTCCTCACCTCCGCCTACTCCCATGAGCTCCCACGATACGGCATTACCCACGGTCTTACCAACTGGTCTGCCGCCTACGCCGTTGGTCTCTTGATTGCCCGACGAGCCCTCAAGAAGCTTGGTCTCGACGAGCAGTACCAGGGCGATGAGGAGCAGTCTGGTGAGTACGGCCTCACTGAGGCTGTCGAGGACGGCCCACGACCATTCAAGGTCTTCTTGGACGTTGGTCTTGCCCGAACCACCACTGGTAACAAGTGCTTCGCCGTCATGAAGGGTGCTTCCGACGGTGGCCTCTACGTTCCACACTCTCCAAAGCGACTCCCAGGTTACGACATTGAGACCAAGGAGCTCGACTCCGAGACCCTCCGAAACTACATTGTCGGTGGCCACGTCTCTGAGTACATGGAGGAGCTTGCTGATGATGATGAGGAGCGATACAAGCAGCTCTTCAAGGGCTACCTCGACGACGACCTCGATGCTGAGGCTCTCGAGGACATGTACACTGAGGCTCACGAGAAGATTCGAGAGAACCCAGAGGCCGTCAAGACCGAGAAGAAGTCTAAGGACGAGTACAAGAAGGTTTCTGGCAAGAACCTCCAGCGAAAGCTCACCAAGACCGAGAAGGAGGAGAAGATCAAGCAGAAGATCATCGCCTTCCGAGCCGAGCAGGAGTAAAAAAATCAAACTTTTGTAATTTTTGTATTAAAAGCATTCCTCTTCTCAATTTCGTTATTTTTACAGTAGATTTATTAGGCCACTTGACGTAATGGATATTTTGTATCTTCAACCCCGGCCGGCTTGGAGCAATATGTCGAGGTCGGCGGAATATATGTTTATTACCGATCCTTCAAGTGTGTGCTACCGGTAGGTAAAAGGTTAGTACCTGGAGTTCGTTAGAATGCAGTTCCAGCTGGTAGTGGATGATTTAAATAAATAAATTAAGTGATTAAAAGTACATTAGAATATTAAATAAATAATAGTGGTCTAAGGGGGGGAGGTTAGTCGTGAGAAAGCACACGAGCAAGGTCATTGACAACCAAGTCCAACGTTTCATCGTCAATTGTCTCGTTCGAAGACGTCTTCTTGAGTTCTGAGCCATCAGCGGGTTTATCGTCTTCCATGTAGCTGTCCAAGCTGCCCAGGACTTTGTCAATCTCAGCTCCATGGGTAGACTTGATATTATCGATAAGCGTGCTGACCGTATCATTGCCCTTGGCGTTGAGAATGGCACGCCGCAGCTGCTCGCCTGACGGACGTGCCCTAATCTGTGCTCTAACATCCTCTGAATCAGGGTGGGAGGTGATAAACGTGCCAAACTTGTGCAGCTCGCCTTCCTCTACTTCTTGCGCCTTGGCATGCAGAGACGTGCTCGAGGGCCTTCGTGCCAGCGTGTCGGCCATTGGCTCGACCTGAAGGTCAGGGTGCAATGGATTGTCTACTGCACCACCCCCGTACACTGACTGAACAATGCCGTTCAAGTGCTCCGAAAAATGCGGAGTCGGCAGAGACAGGTCTCCAGAGCTCGATGCACCGCCTTTTTCTACATTGTGGTCGTACCAATTAAGCACCTTCTCCAGTTTGCCGTCCATGTACACCAGCCTGATGAGCTTCTCTTTGGACTCTGTATTGAGCCCTTCCGTCTTCTTTTTCCGGAACAAGTCAGTGAGCGCCTCGTGGATCCATTCGCGAACAGTCCGGCATCGCTTAATCATCGTCTGCGCCACCAGCGTGCAATTGATCTGGCTACAATCCTTATTGGAGGCCAAAATTTCCGCCACAGCCTTGCTTAGCTCACAGGCTGTCTCGACCAAGTCGTTCTTTTCATTGTCAAACTCTTTGAGCTCACCCTCGTGCTCTTTGAGCTTGCCGGCAACCTGTCGCTCCATATTGACAAGGCAGTAGTGCGTCAGTCGTCGCTGGATTGCCGGAATGACCAAGTCGCTGTCAATCTCCACGGCGTAAATTGAGCTCGAAATATCCACAGCAGTCGCAATTGCAGCACAGGCGGTGCTGTTAATCCGCCGATTGTGCAAAAGACTAATATGGATCAGGTGCGGGCATTTGTGGAAAGCTTCAGACAACTGCACGACCTCATCGGGACCAAGATCATTGGACTCTAAGTGGATGCGCTTCAAGTCCTTGAGTTTGGGCAGAGTCTCGGCTAGAATAGGCACAATTCCAGGGAATATGGCTGGATTAGACGAGATGTCAATAAATCGTAGCCGCTCGTCCTTGATAAGTGTTTTAAGCAGTCGAGTCGCCGTTTCAACGCTGCTCAAAGCAGTGTTGTTGAACGACAGCTGCATAATGTGCGTACTGTCAAGGATATCAATAACCCGGTCCCAGCACTTGCCAAGATCGTTGCCCCCAAGATCAACGCCCTCGCAGTCCATGCCCATCTTGTCCATCCAGCCGCCTATGCTGACAATATCGTCTTCTTCGAGCCCGTTGAGAGCAAGACCCAGCCGGCGCGTGCCAATCGAACAGGGACCTTTGAGCAGCTCATGTAAACGATCGCTTGGAATCATACATCCGTTGAGGAGGAGTTCCTGAATACCGCCGCGTGCGATAATAGCTTTCCCCAGGTTTTCCCAGTTGGCCATAGCACGTGATGTCCCTGGCTTGATTTTGGCCCGCTTCGAATCAATCTGGATGCTCAGATCGAGACGGATTAGCGAAGAATTGACGGCGAGAAAGGCACAGAGAGCATTCCAGCTCTCCTCCTCTTCCATCAAAACGTTTTTTAGAGACAGCTTGTATAGAAAGGTGCTGTTTCTAAGGTTCGACAAAATGACGCGCAGCATCTCAACAGAAACAGTCACGTTATCAAGAACGACGACGTGAATGGGTACAACGCTGAGAAAGTCGCCAAATGAAAGAATCTCAATCATTGTTGGCTTGGGGTTGACCAGGCGGATCATGTCTAGCGGAGCATCCTTACCCTTGAGCTGCTTTAGAGTAGCCGGGATGGGTAGGATCTCTCGCAGATGGCAGCATCGAGTGTAAATTTCTTCCAGCGTCGGCTCTGGCGGGCTCTCGTTGACGTCAGCACCGTCACCCTCATGCATTTTATGCATTGGGGTGTCTATTGTTGGAGACGTGCTGAGGCCAAAGGTCTCAACGTCCACGTCCTCCGGGTCAAGTGCCATGTCTACGGCGCCCTGGTGGCCCAGAAACTTGGACTTGAGCATCCCGCCGACCGATGTCCCCTGGCGCTCCGATCCGCCGCCGCCATGCCGCACGGCGTTAGCTATGCGTATGGCAGCCTCATAGGCGTTCTGGCTCGCCAGCTGGGCTGATGTTGCGTAGTGCTTGGGCAGGAAATAATGCGGGTTATGGGCGGCCGTGGAAGTGGCACACCCGATTGGCGCCGTCAGCGGAGGTCGTGCCCTGGTGATTTCACCATTGGCACCGACACAGATATTGCCAGGTTTGGGATTACGTGAAGGAATCTGCTGCGGTGGGTCGGTCCGCAGTACTTCCTTGGCAAACGACACGCGCTTGGGCAGCGCAGACGAAAAGTCGCAATCCTCATCGAGGACAGACTGGTGCTCCTCCACCTCCTCTTGTAGGTGATGGCCAGCCGTTGTTGCCGTCGTGCCCGAGTCAACCGAAGACGGTTTCGCCGAAGAGACGCTCGACGAAGATGCATTATCGGAAGCCACAGCAGCAGCCGTATCGGAGGAGGGCGGTTGACTATGCATATTCGATGGATCGAGACTATTAACGCTTCCATCTGCAGGGTCGCTGACGACTACGCGCTTCTGTTTAACGTCATCGCTCGTAACCATACTCGCATTGTTATTAACCGCCAAAGGGGAGGCTTTCGACGAGGTCGACAACCGGCGCAGCTTATGCATGAGCGACCCTGAGTACTTAGGCGATAACTCCGACTTGGGCATGTAGAACTCGGTGTTTATCTTGGGCGAAGCAGTTCTCGGAGGATCTGGTGACAGGGCAGGCTCCAACCCATCATTAGTAGTAGGCGTCTCTGACTGGGTTCTCCTCAGCGACTCTGAGAGCCGCGATGTCGGAGTCTGTTTATAGCCTGAGCTGGTTGGCCTCGTAGGAACAGCCGTGGTAGCGCCAGCAGCGATAGTACTACTACTAGTAATAGAAGAGTTTGTCACGGGTACCGAATGGAACTTAGAGCTAAAGCTGTGAAACCACCCGGAGAGCTTACTGGGCGGTGTCGACGGCCGGCGGCCATTACCCTCGCTCGTCGTGACATGGCTGTCGAGGAAATTGTAATTGTTCAAGGTAGCCCCTCCGGGCAGGCTCCTGGAGAAGGCGTCCTCCTTTTCCTTGCTGACCCTTTTTTTTGTCGCGGCAGTGTCCTGGGCTCCAAATGTAGAGCTTCTTCTCGCGGGCTGCGGAGATTCTTCCTTTATGGCTTGTCCTTTGACCAGGTTTGGCTTCTGGGGCATTGACAGCGACCGGGCACGGTTCTTCTGCCTGATTTCAGACGCTACGCCACCGTCAGTACTCTTAACAGTACATAAAAAAAGCTTTAGACTTACCTTTGTCACGATAACTCAGCGAGTTGCCTCTGGCCAGCCAGTCCACATCAGTGTTGGCGACGCCACACCCTTTGATCGGTATCTTTTGCGCTTGTGTGGGCTCCATAATATTTGAAATCCGCTCCCCTCATCCAACCACACTAAGCAAACGGGTACTAAGCAACAACACAGAGAAAAAAGACCAAAAAGTTATAGCGGGACTATGGGGTTAATTTTTTTTCCCTCTCTCGCTATGCCCTGGTATACTCTGCTTGGTGATACGGCGTATATGTTGAAGAAAAGCGCCTAAATCCCAGACCAGGCGTTACTGTGTGCTGAGACAAAGGGGGGTTGATGGTTATTAGCGCAGGATGAGATTTCTCTCTGATGAGCTGAGCAGGGAACGAAAAATATTCTGCACACGAGCAAACAATTCCAACCGAGTGGAACCGGTCTCGCTGATATATAACTACTGTAGTGTGTTTCAATGTCCTCCTCCTTAAAAGATGGTTCCAATGTCGCGCTTAAGCAAAAAAACACGAGATAAAAAGGCTTTCCATGCATACGGCCGAAAAGAGTGGTCGGCCTTCCCCCATACAGGCGTTCTCTTCCCCTTGCAGTACGCAACCGTCGTCCAATGTACCCGCCATCTCTTCGTTAAGCCGACCATCCGCGGACCACTCGGGACGTCACTTGATTCCGGGTCCCGATTCTTGGCGCACAACCGCCTAGGGAAACCTTATCCCTATAGTTTCCTGTTTGGAGTGAATACCGGGACGGTACGTCAACCCATTAGGAGTCGGGACTGTCTATCCGCGCCCTGGAAAGTCCGTTCAAATGTCGGCAGACGAAAACTGAACAATCCAGCATCTTCGCCAATGTACTGTACTAAAGCTGGCGGTGGCTACACAATGAGCGGTTGCCAAGCGCTGGTTAGTGCTTTATGCCCTGTCGCACTCCGACTGTGCATATAGATCACGTGAGAAGCACGGTAAGCTCCGTTTCCCCCCTGAGCGTACGGCGGGAGCACATCTCTATCAGTTCAGGTATTGTATGGACACTTCGCGAAGCTGAGTTACGGGAGCCCAAGGGCGGGCCCTTGATATGCTCCATTGCGGGCGTCATTAGTAGCTCGGAATGATACTTGGAGAAAGCAGTCCACCCATCCCCCTTGGTGCCCCGCTAAAGCGGAAGGGCCGCGTTACATCATTGAAAGCGATATAATTGAGTGATAGCAAACAAATGGCTTGCGGATCGGATGCTAGATGCCCCATGTTTACGCCACCAATACAGTGGAGTTGGCCGGCAAGGTTATAATACTGTGAATTAACGCTTGGTAACTTATTATCTAATTAACCGAGTGATAGTTTGGGACGTCATGAACAACACACACTGCAAGTACGACGCGATCGAGCCAAGCCAACCAAAACTAGATGATTTTGTTAATACTCTCATGGGTGGGCACGGCCGGAGCATTCCTTTCGCTGACCATGGCCATTGCATGTGGCCTGTACTACCTGTCAGAGCTGGTTGAGGAGTATACCGTGTTTACCAAGAAGCTGCTGACAAGGCTGATTTATACCATTATTGGTGTTCACGTCGCACTGCTGGTTGTCGATAGGTTCCCGTTAAAGTTGACCGCGTTCTCCATTATCGCGCACTGTGTGTATCTGCAAAACCTCAAGCGGTTCCCCTTCATCAACCTCAGGAGCTCGACGTTCATTGCCAGCTGTCTCCTGTCGGCTTTGAACCATTGGCTGTGGTTCCGGCATTTCTCTGACCCTTCGCTGCCTCCGTACGCAATTCTCAGAGAAAGACCCCATTACAGCGGCCCCACGCACCCGCCGTTTTCTCAGGTCGCATCTTTCTTTGGCATATGCGTGTGGATGATTCCATTTGCGCTGTTTATTAGCCTCAGCGCCGGAGACTTGGTACTCCCGACAACCGTCGAAGCTGAGGAAGACGAGTCTGGCGCCGCCAAGGCGCGAAGGCGGTCGTCCGGTCTCGCCAAGGTTTTTGTCGAGCGATTGTGGAAGATCGCTGCCAGTGTGGGTAAGGTGTTCGGGTTTGACTGGGACCCCAATAGCGGCAGAATTGTATAGACTACAACTAAACGAACTTAACTTTGTACTCATCTTCAAAATGAGCAGCTTTTTATCCAATTGACACCGAAACTTGTTCCAAATGCCCAATTTTGAAGGAACCATGACTTCGCGAAGCGAAATTCGATCGGCGCAAGGGCTACGATACTGAAAAATTTTTTTTTCACCTGACGCTAAGCACTCGCTCGAAGGCCCCCAAACATGCAACCATTTTGGCAGTCCATTGTCGGACTCTCCGAAGTTAAAATCACAGTAAGCTGAGTTATTTTCTGTCACCACTCGTTAACTGACAAGTGAATCTATGGGGACCATTCCTGAGAGGTCGAGCTGGCGGTATAGCTCGTTCAACTGATCGAGGCAATAGCGGGTGACATGAGACACCTTTCCAGACTTGTGTATTATCCAGGCTGCGGAATCACGGAGCTGGCAATAAATAATTGGCTTTGCGACTCTGTTAAGCGGAATCACACACGCAACCCAAGACTCATAATCGTCAATACTGGATCGGAACTCTCTCCGCACTCGACCAGTAAGGATAATTACATTTTTAGTGTAATTCTTGTTGTCAATTGTCCAGTCCAAGTTTGCAAACTCGTCATCGAACTGCAATACTGTTTGCCAATCAATGGGATCTTCTGGCTTGGCGTCAATTAGCGCATTAAGTTGACAGGAGAGAAGGGTTCCAGTAGAGCGGCGAAGATATAGAAAGTGTGAGCCTGTGAGTACGAATTGGCCAGGCTGACTTTCATGATCTTCACGTGGTGTTATAATATACTCTCTCCCTAGAGTCTCCCCCGGCATACGCAGACTCCGAGTCACAATAGGCGCAGAATCTACTGCAGGTTCAATGATATCCAATGTCCGTTCTGAATAATGGACAATGACTATATAGCGGCAATTGAACAGCAATTTTGCTCCGAGAATGTTCTCCCCACCTGTCCAAACATATTGGACCGATTCGTTTGGCGCCGACACGCCTATAGAAGCCACGCCTTCGCCTTCCTGTATGGATACCACGTAACCAAGCCGGTCATCGTCAAAGAGCTGCGTATAGCTAATTTGGCCCCTAACATAACATGGGTATGCAAGGGTTCGACTGCTTTTGAGGTAAGACAATTCCAACAAGACCCACCCTTCTCGTGCAGTAGAGCGAAATCTATAGGCATAACCTGGGCTTTCGACAATGCCGAATTCGCCCTTATTCAAATCAAGCACGGATAGCGTGCTGCGCTCAAAACTATAGGCGTACACTTTGTCGCTGCTACTGGGCCATCGGGCCTCGGGAACAGTAGCACCATCATAACACACTGCTTCAACTCCCTCTTGCTCATATTCACGCCAGCAATTGATGGCGGATTCAATGTTCTGTTCGACATCCTCGTACTCAATAGACCAATGTTGGCGCAATGCGGCGTCAGTCACCGTAGCTCTAACGGTGGCGTCCTTCCATAGATCTCCACTGGAGAGGGGCGTGTAAAGCTTGGAAGTATACTTCGAGAGGCCGTTTGGGCCGTATATCGCCACATCGTGGCTTGGATCGCTTAGGATATCCCTGTATCGGCGACATACTTGCGAGCATCGCGCTGCCTCCTTGGCGGAATATAGCTTTTGGAATATCAAGATTAGTATCTCCGTAGGAAAATCCTCTATTCTGTGTGTATACATATCTATGGGGAGCGCTGGGTATTAGTGAGTATCGAACATTCTGGTTGTCAGCCGGTAGCTATCATATAGTACCTTTCAAAAGAATCACAACTTCGATGATGACTACTACCGACTTTGGAATTGTGGTTTCGTCCCCAGTTCCTAAGACATGCCCCAATCTGAAAATACAGGTGCTGGCGCGCTCCGTCTCTTTCTTTAGGCCACCTCCGCTGCGAAACTCGTAACATCGCCAAATTCCTGAAAACACTACATATTCTTCAAGCGTCGGCTCTATGATTGTTCAGTGTGTGACTGTGAAGTCATGCGAAAATGCCGTTACAGTGGCTCATGCGGCTCATGCGGCTTATGTACCCCAGCTGCGTGCATGCGGCGTCAAAAACCCATATGATAAAAGCTTATCCAAAATCCAATCTACAGTTACAGTTAATACTCAAGCTATCTACTTGGTGATTGATTCTATAGGGACCATGCCCGTGAGATTGAGTTGGTCGTATAGGCTGGCTAGCCCATCAAGACTCGAGCGAGTTAGGTGGGAAACCTTTCCCGACTTGTGAAGGACCCAGGCAGCCGAGTCGCGCAATTGACAATAAACAATTGGTTTGGCGACTCTGTTAAGCGGGATAACACATGCAACCGAAGGTTCACCATTATCGTAGTTACTACTGGATTGGAACTTCCGTAGTTTACCAATGAGGGTAACTGCATCTTCAGTGGTGAAATCTCTTGCCATTCTCCACTCAAGGTTTGAGTATTGCTCATCTAACTTCAGTACAGTTTGCCATTCTATGGGCGCCGCCTCTGGACTGCCAAGTAGATTAGTCATTTGGCACGAATGAAGCGTTCGAGAGGATGGTTGGTAACAGAGCAGATGAGAATCAGTAAGGACGAATTGTGGCGGAGTGGAGAATCGCTCATCATCATCATCACTACTATCAGGGGTAAGCTCTTGGTCAAGGGTAGAGAGTTGAGTGTGGTCCGGCATATTGACGAGACGAGTCATTAGAGATGAGGAGCTAACTGATGGTTCGATGATGGTCACTGTCTTCTGAGAATAACGGAAGGCAAATATATAGCGCGAATTGAACAGCAAGTCTGAGCCGACAAGATTCTCACCTCCGGTCCAAACGTATTCGACGACTTCATTAGGTGCAGATACACCGATACGAATTGCCCCATCTCCAGCCTCCAGTGCCTCGAGATAGCCAAGACGATTATTGTGGAAAAGTATGGAGTAGTGCATCGCGTTTGTCACCGCACAGAGGTATTTCGCAGGGTTGAAGAGGTAGGGCAATTCAACAGTGGCCCATCCTTCACGGGACAATGGTGTGGACTTAATCCTATAGTCTTCATCACTGTCCATCATACCGAATTCGCCGCGGTTCAAATCGAGCACGACCAGGCGGCTGTACTGGTAGCTGTAAGCGTACACAGTGTCGCAATTACTGGTCCAACGCACCCCCAACGGCATGCCCTCGGTACAGTATATTGCTTCTACCCCATCCTGTTCGTATTCGCGCCAGCAATTGATAGCGGATTCGATATCCTGTTCAATGTCCTCGTATTCAACGAACCAGGTTTGGTTTAGGGCCATGTCATTCACCACTGCCCGGGTGGCAGCGTTCCTCCATGGCATTTTCTCGTCTTGTTTCCATGGCCAGTAATGTCTGAAGGTGCGTTTTGAAATGCCATTTGGGCCATATATCGTTTCGTCATGGCTGGGGTCGGTCAAGATGCCCCCGAACCGCTGACACGCTTGCGAGCATCGCGCTGCCTCTTTTGCGGAATACAGGTTTTGGAATACGAGAAGAAGTAACTCCGTAGGAAGCCGATCCATTCAGATATCTGACTATCTACCCATGTAGTACGGTAGTATTGTACTTCGGCGAAGGCTGTAGATCTGCTGTCCCAATTCCAGCATTATGTACCATACTACGAATACAGGTAGTACTGGTACTCAGTAGAACGTTAAGTCATTCCCCCCTAAATAAAATATTTGTCAAACCATACTAATCATCCATTTACTCTCTTGATGGATCTCCTGTAGCAATGTATCCTATCACCATCAACTTGATCGAGACGATATCGATAGATCTACTCTCGATCGATGTCGACGGCGAGATCGATACATGTCGCCTAACATCGAATGATATAACATTAGTTCGCCGCCAAACTTTTACAGTGCTCACGAGCAATTGAGTGCTACAATGGTAGTTGGCACAGGGTAAACTGTCCTATCCGGTTCCAATTGATGCTTCCAATTGAAGCTGAGGAAGTATACATCGTGGTACCCCGGCCTCGTCCGCAGCCCACCTCCTATAGAGCGCATACTCTGTTCTTGCTAAATCCACAGTACTAACGCGCTCTTGAGCGCACCAGCGAAAATAAGAAATACGTTACAGCAGACCCGGGTTAAACGGTGCATAACATAGTCCGGTAAGCGCACACGACACAGTACTAGGCTTATCTCCCGCCCCCACGGCGATGAAAAATGCCCCCAACGAAAAAGTCCGAAAGCCCGCACCCCCTCTCGATCACTCCTCATTTCTCCGTGCCTGTTGATAACGCGTAAAGCCGTATTTCTGCCATGGACAAATTCCAAAACCAATGTAGTAGCCTCTAGTACCATAAACCAATGCAATTGAGCAGTTAAATATGCCATACCGTAGATTCCAAGGCCATTAACGGTCCTCACAGATGATCATCGGGGTCCGGGAACATCCGGAATAACTCTTCAAGATTGAAGCGCGCGCGGCACGCTGGCGGGCCGTTCCGAATCATCGGAGGTGCCCACTACAGGCAGCCGCAGCTACCAGCAGGGGGAGAGGAGGAAGATTTTCCAACAGAGGTCGTACAGAGTACTCATCTCACCAACAGCGCGAGTGCATAATACTGAGTGTTTCTTACTAAGGTCATCTCTAGGCAAGCCCCTCTTTGCCAGTGAAAAAAAAAAAATCGTGCTTCCCCCTTTGACCACTTGACACCCCTATACACCCTCTCTAGCATTATGAGACTCGCTACTTCCACGACTAAGCGATTGGCGTCGACTCTGGCCAAGTCGACTCTGTCGATTCCAAAATCCAAGGTTCTTGTGCCAAAGGCCGCTTCCGTGCGGGCCCTGGGCCAGCAGGCGCTGCTGCGAAACGTCCAGTACCGAAGTGCTTCCTCTCAGGGCGGCGCGACCACCATGACGGTGCGGGACGCGCTCAACGCTGCCATGGCCGAGGAGATGGACAGAGATGAGTCTGTTTTCCTCATGGGCGAGGAGGTTGCACAGTACAACGGTGCCTACAAGGTCTCGAAGGGCCTGCTCGACCGATTCGGAGACAAGCGGGTCATTGACACGCCAATCACTGAGATGGGTTTCGCGGGTCTGTGTGTCGGTGCCGCGCTGTCTGGTCTCAAGCCAGTATGCGAGTTCATGACCTTCAACTTCGCCATGCAGGCCATTGACCAGATCATCAACTCTGGCGCCAAGACCTTCTACATGTCCGGTGGTACCCAGACCTGCAACGTCACCTTCCGAGGCCCCAACGGTGCCGCCGCCGGTGTCGCTGCCCAGCACTCGCAGGATTACGCCGCGTGGTACGGCCAGATCCCCGGCCTCAAGGTCGTCTCCCCGTACTCTGCCGAGGACTGCAAGGGTCTGCTCAAGAGCGCCATCCGAGACCCCAACGTGACGATCTTCCTCGAGAACGAGATCCTCTACGGCGAGTCTTTCCCAATGTCCGAAGAGGCCATGTCTCCGGACTTCACCATTCCATTCGGCCAGGCCAAGATCGAGCGATCCGGCTCTGACGTCACCATTGTTGGCCACTCCAAGAACGTTCAGACCGCTCTGCAGGCTGCCGACCTGCTCAAGAAGAAGTACAACGTCGAAGCCGAGGTCATCAACCTCCGAACCATCAAGCCGCTCGACATGGACACCATCGTCGCCTCCGTCAAGAAGACCAACCGAATCATCTCCGTCGAGGCCGGTTTCCCAGCATTCGGTGTCGGCTCCGAGATCGCCGCCCAGATCATGGAGTCTGAGGCCTTTGACTACTTGGACGCCCCAGTTGCCCGTGTCACCGGTGCTGAGGTGCCAACTCCTTACGCCGTCGAGCTCGAGAACTTTGCCTTCCCAACTCCAGAGATCATTGAGAAGGCCGCTAAGAGCGTCCTTTACCTGGAGGAGTAAAATCCCTCATATCTAGATGTCTTCCCCCCCTGTCATGTTAATTTATCTATTCCACCACTCTCCCTTTCTGTAGAATCCCCCATAACTTCCCTCCCTAGAAATAATGGGGGGACCAGCCCCCCCCCCCCCCCCCCCCCCCCCCCGCCAACTCCCTGGGGCTCCGCTTCGCGGAGGTTGGTCAATCAATTGGTTTCTGCGAAGGGGAGCTACGTGGGTTTGGGGGGGCCCCCAAGTCAATTGAAGCAGCAGAGATTCTTTAATAATAATGCCCCTTACCCCCCCCCCCCCCCCCCCCCCCCCCCCCCCCCCGCCGGCCGCGGGGGGGTCGCGGGGG
>NW_027481861.1:0-177425 GCF_965637985.1 Blastobotrys vanleenenianus | reverse complement strand
CCCTCGAGCATCCATTCGGAGAGGCTGATTGGATTCGAGGGAAGCAAGGTAGCGTGGTGCTTAATGGAAAGGCGGTCAGCCGTGCGGCGGTGTCGCCTTGTCGTGGATCACCAAATTTGAAGGACCAGAGTCGCAGAGCAGAAAACATGTCTATTCTGGATGCCTTGACTGGTAAGAGAGTCCTAGTGCTGGACGGCGCAATGGGCACCTATCTGCCCGAGAAGGTGGTGGGGAAAAAGCTGTGGTCCGCCCACGCGCTGGTTAACGATCCAGAGGAGATATCGAAGGTGCACGAGGGCTACTTCGAGGCTGGCGCCAACATTGTCACTACTGCCACATACCAGGCCTCAGTCAAAGGGTTTCTTGAGGCTGGAGTCGTGTCCAAGGACAACCAGGAAGAAGAGGCCGCCCGACTGTTCACGCGCGCCGTGGATCTCGCCAAACTAGAAACACTCGGCGAGTCAGATCGGTTCGTCGCCGCGAGCATCGGGCCCTATGGCGCGTATCTGGCTGGCGGACAGGAGTACACTGGCGACTACGGATCAATCAGGGACACTCAGCTGTGTGAATTCCACCGCGTGAGGCTGGAGACTCTGCAGAAGAGCGACGCCGACATTCTCGCCGTGGAGACAATTCCCAGCTTGCAGGAACTGAAGGTGCTCATTGGCATGCTCAACAAGAACCCGGCAAAGCCGTACTGGGTGGCGCTCAGCGTCAATGATGTCAAGTACATGGCAGATGGCACGCCTTTGTCCGAGGCGATCAAGATCATTGAGACTGGGGGGAACGTTGTAGCAGTTGGAGTCAATTGCACTTCTGTGGAGACTGCGGGCCAGACGCTGGAGGAGCTTGCAAAGCACACGAGACTGCCGCTGATTGTGTACCCGAACTCGGGAGAGATTTACAACGGCGAGACGAAGCAATGGGAGTCAAGCGCAAGTACGAAGACGTTGGCGAGTGAGGCGTCTGGTTGGCATGATCTTGGGGCGCGAATTGTTGGTGGCTGCTGCCGGACTACGCCAGATGATATTAAAGCTCTCAGGGAGAAAGTCGATCAATTGTAGTAACCGGTATTTTGTATACTAAATGCATGGTTGATACGTTGCAGGTGTAGCGAATTGTTACAAACGTTGCCACGTGCTGTAACGACATGTTGTAACAAAATGCGAGGCAAGTTGGAACAAAGTTGTTTGCAATTATGAGGGCGTTAGGAAGCTGTAATGGACGATTGATAACAATTATCATGCAATGAGCAACGATGTATTACAATTCTATGTTTCGGGAATAAATAATCTAAGAGTTAAATGCCACCGACTCGCCAGGCACTTGTGGGCAGCCGCTGCAGTCGCGTCATCATCCGCTGAATGAATCCGAAGAAGAGGGCAAGGCCAATGAGAATACACACAATGTTCATGACATAGTACCCGTCTCGCTCCTTGATGCAGACACCGCCCTGGTCAACACACTGCTGCTTGAGCGCTTCAGTGGCACACGAAAACGACTGGAACAGAGGGCTTTCACCGTCCTTGCCCTCGCTTGGCCGGCAAGTTGCCTTGGTGAAAAAGTCGACTCCATAGAAGATAAGCAGCCGTGGCCACTGGCCACCGAGGTTGGATATAGTATTCAGCGTCGTCATGTAGGTGCCACCAATAAGTGGGTCGGCGATCTGAGTGTGGAATGCATTGATGCACACAAACTGCACTGTCGACATAAAAGACCCGAGTACATGGGCAATGATGACCACGACAAGGTAACCGATCCCGTACTGCTTGTCTGCCGGGAACCACATGACCGTGAGCATCGAGAAGAAAGCGCAGACGAGACGCCCCAGGAACGCCAGCATCCACGGCCGCAGCGGCGAGTCGCCAGTCGACCACTTGGCAGAATAGTAGCCAAAGATGATTTCAAACGGGAAGTCGATCAGCACCGTCAGCGCCATGTCCTCCTTGGAGAATCCCTTTTCGACCAGCTTAAGATTGGTCACTGCCTCATTGGCTTGGAATGCAAACTTGGACACCAGGTGGACAGCAATGAGCATCTGGATGTTGTGCAGCTTGAGTACCCGGTACATGGAGCGGTAAACATGCATGATGCCGCTAGTGCCCTCGTCGTGCTTCGTCCGCTCTTCATGCTTGAACAGGCCTACGAAGATCGTCACAATGAGGTACATGAGGCCCCAGAATGTCAGATACTGGCTCAATGAAAGCAAAGGAATTTCACTGGGAGACTCCCGGAAGTACTTGTTGGCAAATTCGTGAGAGTTGAACGCCAGGAATACCGTAAACGATAAAAAGTAGCCCGTGTTAAGACCAATTGTCTGCGCTGTAGATGCATACGACAGGCTCTGCTGCGACAACAAGGTCAGCGCCCACCCGTCTACAGCAATGTCCTGCGTAGCACACAGGAAAACAAGCAGGAAGAAGAATACAGTGATGGCCCCGAGGTTGTGCTCGGCCTGTTCCATGTACGGCTCAATGTTCCGCCCCAGCCAGATGAGCACAAACGCGCTGACAAACTGGATCGGCACGATCCACGACTTGCGGCGACCAAACTGCTTGCTATATATGGCGTCGACAATGGGGGACCACAGCAGCTTCAAGCTGTACGGGTAACTGGCCAGGGTGAACAGCCCCACCTGGCCGTAGCTGAGCTTTGATTTCAGCAGGAACGGGACCGATCCAAACGCCAGGCCCACGGGAATTCCCTGCAACAAGTATAGACCCACCAGCACAAAGAAATTGCGCCGGTCGGCGGGCGACAGCTGGTCAAGCCCCAGGCTCTTCTCCCTAGACCCCGCAGCTTCCTGACGAGCAAAGATTTCCTCGTTTTTCTCCACGTCATCCAAGGTGAGGGGAAGGCCTGGCTCCTCCGGAGTCGGCTTCTTGCGGTGCGAGAGCTCTACAGCTGGTTCCATGGTTTGTTAGCACCTAGCAGGGAAGGGATGATGCGCTGTCACGGAGAAATATATTTCAAACCCCAGGGGGCCCCCGGTGGGGACGCGCTGATAACATCACCAAAAATCCAAAAATACCACCCCACCGCCAAAGAATGGACCTTGAGATAGGCGAGTTGGAGAAGGATATAGCGCAGTATGAGTTCAAGGTAGAGGAGCTGCGGAGAGAGTATGAAAAGAAGTGCATCCGGACGTTCGTAGGCGGAGGAGAGAGTAGCAGCCCCGAGGGGGTCGATCTGCTGGGAAGGATCGAAAAGCGGCGCGTAGAGCTGGACTTGGCGGTCAAAGAGAACCTCGACCGGATGACCGGCATCACGTACTTTAATGTGGCGGATTTCGACGGCTTTGGCATTCGGTTTGAGGTGTTTGCACGTAGATCTTTTAGAACGCCGCACTATGTCATCCTCAAGAAGGAAGATAAGGGTGGCCGACTGGATATCCACCAGCACACCATTCCTGCATTCATCCCTTTGGGGACCTACAAATACAAGTATCTCAACGGAGACATCCAATTGTTTGCCGAGAGCGTGTACCGTGACCTCAACCGCCTGGAGCGGCGCAGGGCTGCGCTCGAGAGCCTTAAGGGAATCACAAGCGTAGGCTTTGATCCCGCAGTGCGAATAGTGCGAATTGGGTTAGGCGATGACGAGGTCCAATTAGTGTGCAGCGATACCGAGGTTGTGAGTGTTGATGGTGCCGAAGGACCGCTACTCCATGCGATTCTGGGTTCCCTAGATGGGCTGCCAGAGCGAATGGCTCTTTATTTAAATCGTTAATAAATTATATCGCATTATTCCAAATGGAGCGCTGGTATATTATCGAGGTAGTTGTTTGACAATTGATGGCGTGCGTCAAGTCGAATACCAGAAGTATACCCCACAATGGATAGTGTTGGCATGTAAGTGACAAAGGTCAGTCCATTCCGTCAGTGCAAGGATCTAGTGGGCGTGGTTAATTAATTGGGTCAGCTCGAGGTGATTGGATCTAGTAGACGTTGACTGGCCCAATTAAAGGTGAATGGATCTAGAAGGCATGGCGAGTTGATTAGGTCAGTTCAAGGTGATGGGGAGGTTAAGTATGCCCAAAGAGTGCCCTGCCAGGCTCTGACTTCCGCGCGTAGACGTAGACTACCAGGATCTCAATGTACCCCCAAATGAGCCCCGCCATCTTCTCCGTAAAAGAGTGAAAGTAGATCGAGGTCATCAACAGCATCCACCACCACAGAGCAATCAACGACAGAACAGTCTTGATAGCAAACGGCAGAGGCCTCGCAATACTACGCAACGTCGGGAGGATCTCAAACCACAAAAACAAGCTCGAATGCGGCAGCAGGAACGAGTGCCCGCTCGGATCGTACCCGCCAGTCCAGATGCCTCCCTGCGACCGGCACGCTGCCGAGGACATCGGCGTCCCAGCCTCGATTCCGTCTACACCGTCACAGTACCCGCCCGTCAAAACAAAGATACGGTCCATCAGAGGCATGCCGAAGAACCACTGTGCAAACAGCAGCCACCACACTGTAGCAAGGACGTATCGAAGCGCCTCTTGTCGCAGGACAGCAAACCGAAGGCGCCCATGCTCTCGCGAAGCAGCATAGGCACTGTGTACTGCGAATGCCATGGTCGTCCATAGCCATGCTTGGCGCACGAACAAAACGTTGAAGACGTTGCGCTTGTTGGAGAAGTAACTCGGCCCGGGGTTGAAAATGGAAACTAGCTGGCCTAGCACCATTGTCATTGGGTAGAGCGCCAAAATGGCGACTTCGTCTAGCGACAGCCCGTAAATGTCCCGCGGAAGTCTGGGCAGTATGCTCTCTGGGGCTTCTTTAGCCTGTTCTATCTCGTTATCAGCCATTGTCTGCAATATCGGATCCGTGGCGTGGGTTGAGGAAGATGTTCCGTTTGGCGGAACTCCCATCGCATATGTTTGCCGTCAACTCAACCAAGGGAAAGGGCAAGACGGGATGGATCAAGAGACAGTAGAGCTTCCTACGCGATGGGAGGTAGAACTCGAGGTATGTATGTCCATTACGTGATATGATTCTGTCTAGCTAACGTCGAAAATAGTTCATCCAGTCGCTGGCGAACCCACAGTACCTCAACTTTCTAGCGCAGAATAAGTACCTCGAGTCGGAGGAGTTCCTTAATTATTTGGGGTATTTGGAGTACTGGCGCGATCCAGAGTACTCGAAGTACATCATCTACCCGAATTGCCTGCATCTTTTGACTCTTTTAAAGGAGCCACGGTTCAGACAGGATATTTTGCGGGCTGACATTGCAAAGCTGTTTATGGACGACTTCTACATGAAATGGCTAAATCCGGCTAATATCACTCAGTTTCTGGACCAAGCTAAGCCAGCTGGCCAAGAACCGACGATTAAAGATGAGGAGGTGAAGAAAGAGTAATTGTAACATGTTACCACGGTTAGTCTGGCAGCCGGGGTCTTTTTGCACTCTCTCCTCTGTAAAAAGGGCACTGAATGATTCTTGTGAACATTGCCCATATCATGATTCCTTACGATAATTTCAAATACTTTTAGGGCTAATAGGTAATAATCCGGCGACAGCCTATGACACCTGCGTATTGGCTATTCCCTTTTTTCGTACTGGCCACTCGACAGCCCAAACTCATATTTTAATATATTGCTTGTTCCTATCTTAAAGATCCTTATGAGGGCCGACAATAGGGTGAATTGGGTCAAAAGTTATAAACAGGCCAAGCAAGGAGTCATGATTGTTACGATCATCAAATAAGCCATTAGAAGATCACACATTTATCCGTTTGATGTTGCCATAGTTAGATTCTTCCCGTTTTCTAACAAGAGAAGGTATCCAGGAGACGAAGCATGGTTAAAAGCTGAATGTAGTGGAAGAGATGTCTGAACTACGAACAGAATTGGTCGTGACGTGAGTGCAGACATTTATACCTCAAGCTACTCCGTCAACTGCTTAGAGGATAAGGTCGACTGGGAATTGAAGCTTAGTATGGGTGACCCTCCTATTGTAAAGCATAATTGCCATTGAATAATCTTCACCTAGTCAGTACCTGATATCTATGATACTGCATAGCTTAGCCCCATCCAACAACCATTGTATTTTGTTGGAATTTACTGTAGTCCCAGACTTCAGTTTAAGATAGTCTGCAATATTGACTTATAATTCCTCTGAACAGTCAATAATGGCATAGCCTATCCTTATTTCCTGCCCTAACGATTTAATAAAGTACAGTGTAAACAATTATGAATCGATCTGGCATAGCCAACGGTTGTGGCACGGCTGTGTGTGTGGGGGGGGGGGGCGGAACACACCAATAAAGCCGCACGAGTCACGTGAAATTTGCCAACCGACGCTCATTAATCATCATGGAGACCAGGACTGGTCGACCATACCAGATGCGTAATTGGAGCTGATAATGCTGAAAAGAAGCTTCCCAAACGCACTGAGGACTGTCCGGCCGGGCCTGTTCTATTCGACGGCCAAGCCGAAGGCGGCATCGAATGCCCCCTCGAACCCGCAGATGTCCTTCCCGTGTCTCGACCGCCTCGAAAAGCGCACTCAGTCGTTCGAGTCCGGCCCCGAGCCCGCCTACTCGTTCGTGTCGTCCGGATACGAGAAGTATATTTCCAACCAGCCCATGAGGCTCGACTATGGCGGTACACTGCCTGAATTTGAGATTGCATACGAAACGTGGGGTCGCCTGTCTCCCCAGAAAGATAACGCCATTCTAATCCACACGGGGCTCTCCGCGTCGTCCCACGCCAAATCGCACGACAAAAACACCAAGCCAGGATGGTGGGAGAAGTTCATTGGCCCCGGGCTGAGCATTGACACGGATAAGTTCTTCGTTATTTGCACCAACGTTCTGGGCGGGTGCTACGGGTCAACAGGGCCCAGCTCAACCGATCCGGCCGACGGCGAGCGATACGCTACCAGGTTCCCCATAATTTCGGTCAATGACATGGTGCGGGCCCAGAAGCGCCTGGTGGCTGAGCATTTTGGCATTGACCGGCTTTACGCATCAGTCGGGTCGTCAATGGGCGGCATGCAGAGTCTGGCATATGCTACAGAATTCCCGGATGCCGTTGGGCGTGTCGTTTCTATATCCGGCTGTGCGAGGTCGCATCCATCTTCGGTGGCTATGCGATTTGTGCAGAGACAGGTGCTCATGTCGGACCCCAATTGGAAGCGAGGGTTCTACTACGACGGCGTTCCTCCTCATGTGGGCATGAAGCTGGCCCGAGAGATTGCGACTATTACGTACCGGTCTGGGCCCGAGTGGGAAAAGCGATTTGGCAGAGACAGGGCTGATCCGTCACGTTCTCCTGCGCTGTGCCCTGACTTCCTCATCGAGACCTATCTCGACCACGCCGGAGAGAAGTTCTTTTCGGAGTACGACCCAAACTCGCTGCTTTATGTGTCAAAGGCCATGGATCTGTTTGATCTTGGTCGAGCTAGTTTGGAGGCGGCGAAGAATCGACAGGTTGCAGACTATGAGCCTGCCCTATGTAGGGCGTTACCGGAGAATCTAATCCAGGAGCAGCCACGTGACGCCATTGCCGAGTCGTCTACGGAAGATCTGGTGCAGGGTATGAAGCCAATGAGCTCGATTCCGACGCTGGTCCTGGGAGTTGAATCGGACATACTATTCCCGTTCTGGCAGCAGCGTGAAATTAACAATGTGCTTTCAACTGGTGCTGCGTCTCAGGGACTCGATCCGAGCATTCATCAGTACGTTGAGCTCGGCAACGATGTTAGCATGTTTGGTCATGATACTTTTTTGCTTGCTGTTGACGAGGTGGGCGGGCCAGTAAAGCGGTTCCTCGAAAGTTGAACGCCATACAATTTTACGGTCAATCTTGCATTATTATCTGCTGGTTACAGATTATTGAGGCAGATACTGTAAGTGTACCTGGAGTTCGGAAGACAGCTCTATTGTACCAATTCGACAGTACTGTCGAGCTGGAGCCTTCATAATTATGGCGGTCTGTGGCCATGGTAATCTTGGGAACTGTGGCCTTCATATGGTTGGTTCAATGTGGTGTGTCATTAGCAATACAAACTATGTACATGTATATATATATTCCTCGTCTAAGCCTTCATAAATCGCTTGGCCCTCTTCTTCATCTTCTCCATCTTATGCTGGGCAGCTCGTTCCTTCTTGTTGAGCTTCACTGGCAGGGTTCGGTCACCAAAGAATCGCACCTTGGCGAAGTACTTCCTCGACAGGTGGAACTCTTGAGTGACCGCCTCGTCGCTGAGCCCGAGCTTCTCAATGGCCCAGAAGTACCGCTCTGGCTGCGTCCTCTTGAGGTACTTGAGCATCCTCTGACGGCCCTGCACCATCATCTCGAGCTTTCGCAGACTCGGGTAATTCTTCTTGTTCTCCTTGAGATGGTTCGCCAGATAGTGGATCTTGATTGTCGAGACAGCCGCCTGGACCTCGCTCGAACCGGTGTCTCCCTCGAACCGGCCAAACTCCTTCACCGCGTACTCCACAGCCAGCTTCTTAACAGCCTTCTGCGATGCGTTCTGGAGAGAGATAATCCTCTGCAATGCTTCCCGCTTCTTAGCCTCGAGTTGGCTGATGGCGGTGTATTCGTGGTCCCCCTTGGACTCGAGCATGGCTGCCTGCTCGGCGCCATACAACAGTCGGACCGTGTTATTAGGGTCCATCTGCTGGATCTCGTTGGTCTCCTCGGAAACTCGGGCCTTGACTCGCTCGACGAACGGCACAACCTTGCGCCCCAGCACAGGATCAACCTCATTGGTCTGCTGCTTGAGCATCATCCGCGCGAAATGCTTCTGCACCCGCTCCACGGATTTCAGGTACTTTGCCTTGACGGGCGCAATTGGAGTCGCATGGAACGACCTGTGGATCTGCAGGCTGCTCAGCAGCCCCCGGCTCATCCCCGGCCGGGCTATGGCGATATTCTTGAACATGGCTGTCGTTCTATATGTGGTGATGGCGATTTGAATTTTTTCATGTTCCCCCGGGCGCGCGCAACACCTCGACATGTCGACAACCCGACATACTAAGATTTGAAGACATCAGGCAGGGAAGTATATAACGGGTATTGTATGTATTGGATATTTTTCATCATATGTAATTAACAAAAAGAATATCAATAGCGGTTGAAGAGAGGATATCATTGACATTGAGAGGGTAACAGCGTCTGAAAAGAAGGTACCAACGGCTGAAGAAAACTGGTTGAAGCAGCTAGAGAGTTTTAATTAATCATTAAACAATATCTATTAATACAAGTCATCATTTCTATATATTTCGTCGGAAAGAGAATTCGTTTCGGCACAACGGACATGTGCTGGTCGTCGCAGAGCTAAACCACTTGTAAAGACAGTAGTTGTGGAACTTGTTCTTGCAGGTGGGGCACACCTTGGTCGGCAGGGTGTGATCCTGGTGAAGAATCGAGTAGCAGATAGCGCACTCGGCGGCACCCTCAAAGTGCAGGCTGACATTGCGCTTGAACAGCTCGAGAATATCCACAATCGTGCCATTCTGCGAGGTGCCAATGGCCTGCGACGCCATGAGCCACGCTCTCCACTGCTTCTCCTTGACACCAATACGCTTGATGCCCTCCACCCGAATATCCTTCAGCGGATACAGCGACGGATAGCTAATCGATATCTCCATGGTCTGCTCATCAATGGTGTAATAAACACGCACCTCGCGTAGCGGGCGGATGATCTTTGCTTTCATTTGCTCGTCGAGCAGGCCATCGCGTTTCTCTCTGAGCATGCTCTCGACACTGTCCATCTCGTCGTTGACTATAGTTGGCGAGATGTACTTTTCAGTGAACTTTTCCAGCGCAATGGTCACCTGCCGCTTCTTGACGCTGAGATACCACGCCTTGACAAGCGAGCCCGTGTGCTGCAGAGCCAGATAATAGAGATGCAGCATTAGAACATCAATCTCCTCGCTAACCAGAGCAAACTCCTCGTCGCGCGAACCGTACGACTTCATGAGGTCACCAAAGTCGTCCCGATGCCCGTCGAGGATGGCCTGCAGGTCGCCCGCCACAATCTTCTCGGAGATGAAGTTAAGGAACGTCTCGAGGTGGCCGCACTCGCGCAGCTCGTTGATATAAATCCTGCGCAGGTCGTACGACGCCCGGTGGAAGTGGTCGTATATCAGCATCCACGACCACAGGTACCGTGTCAGGTCGCACGCCGGGGCACCCCGCACTGGAGTCTCCAGCAGTAGAGACACCAGCTCAACTGGAAGCGTGAATGCCGACCCAGGCGTTTGCTCGTCCTCGTCTTTTTGGCCGTCTTCTTCTTCTTCTTCTTCTTCTTCCTCGTCGGTCGCCAGCTTCTGGCTCTGCAATTGAAGTTCGATAGACCGTTCCTCCTGCTGAGAAGGAATGAGCTGGTGGAGCAGAATGTATGCGCATCGCTGGATCTCGAACGAAGGCACCGCCAGCAACCCGTACAGCTGCTCGGGATCTTCGACAAGGTTAAGCGGCGTAGTCGACACTGCCCGCAACAGCTGGACGTTAGTCATCTCCCGGGCCTGGTTCGCCAGCGCCTTGGCCTTGAACAGCACATCGTGTAGCTCGGCGTACAAGTCGCTCTGCTTCTCGAGCCAAATCTCGCTGAGATCAGCATGCGACTCCTGCATGTGCACCAACGTGTTGAACAGCTTGAGAGTGAAGTACTCGAGGCCCACAGAGTTTTCGTCCACAGCAATGAAGTCCTGCTCCAGGAGCTCCACAGCACTCTGCCACAGCTCGGTGGGCAGCCCAGGATAAAGCGGGAGGACCTTGGAGAGCAGCTTGCTGATCTCCATGCGAGCGGGCATGTAGTCTCGCGAGTAAGCGTCCTCGGACTGCATGCACTCAAAGAGACTCTGCAGGCACCGCTGCAACCGCTGGACGGGAAACAGTTCTGCCTCACTCTCCTTGAGCTCCTCCATTGGCGAATCAAGCAGCAGGTTAAGGTACACGAGCGACTTGAAGTTGGACTTTACAACGTTCTGGTTGCCCAGCGACACAAGCTCGCTGGCAAATTGGTTCCGCAGCTTGTCAAACGCTCTGAGCGCCAGGCTGAACCGCTTGAACCCAAGCATGACCGCCGCGGCGCCCAAGATGTGGTCCTTATCAAACACAGTCTGATACATCTGGGCAAACAGCGACTCGGCGTCGGCCCGCGTAATGGTGGGCCGCTCCACCAGGTACTCGAGGATAAACGACAGGACGCGCGCCGAGTAGTACCCTTTTGTGCTATGCTCGATGGTGTTGTTCCACAGCTGCGAAATAAGATTGGCCGAGTGGCTCTCCTGGAGGCCTGGGTTTTTGTTTGTGATGGCAGCAACTGCATCGTGGGCAGTGAACTCCTTGAGGCCATCGAGAAGAATGGCGCTAACGTCCTTGCTAAATGCAATGATAGCATCGCTGAGGAAGTTATCGTCAATACCGTTTTCCTGGTCCTTCTCAATGAGGAACGCGTAGTCCGTGCTGGCCTCTGAAATGAGCCCCAGCGAGGTCATGAGCTCCAGCTGGACGCTCTTGGGCAGCGTCTCAAACAGGTTGCGGTTGTTGGCAATGAGACAGACCGAGAATATCGACATGGCGATGAGCTCTTCCGGGATGACCTTCAAATTGTTGACCTGGGTCTCATCGCGCAGATTGTCGAGGAAGAACAGAGCACCTCCCAGCGGATTCGACACGGCAAGCGAGCCAGCCACGCCAGATTCAAACAGCGAGGCAAGTTTGGTGCTCCACTGGCCGTTGGGGTAGAAAAGAAGCTTTTCGAAGAGCTGGAGCTTGGAGGCGGCGTCCTGGGTCTGGTCCAGCAGCCGCTGGCCCCGCTGAACCGACAGGTCAATGCCGTCTACAGAAGACCGCTCAACTTCGGAAAGCAGGCCATCTGTCAGGGACTGGAGAGTCTTGTTGTCCTTGAGGCTGACGTCGTTTCGCGGCAGGATGATGGCATTGTCTTCAATAGCACCTAGGATGCCCTCCGCCTCGGGGTAGTCTTCAGACAGCTTCCACAGCTGGGAAACAAGCACCTTGCCGGCCTCGGTCTCGATAAACTTCATAAAGTAAGGGCGGTCGAGCTTCAGGAGGTTGCCAAAAGTCCAGATCGCCTTCTCTATGTTCTTGCCCGATACGAGCTGCAGGCTCGAGACCCCCTTGAGAATATCAAACGCCACGTCCTCGGCGACGAAAATGCCGTGCGAGCTGATACCAAACAGGATCGAGTCCCAGTCGTTGGTGATCTCCCAGCTGTCGATACTCGAGTAGACAGAAAGGAGATACTCCGAGGCCAACGGGATGGGCTTGGTGCGCCCTCGAAACAACGCATACTCCTTAAGGATGAGCGGGAACAGCGACGACCGCTGGTCGAGATTCGACAGCTTTACGACCGAGTTGAAACTCAGCTCGACGAACTGCTGTATCGACGTGCAGCTGGGGTCCTTGTTGTGGATCGTGTATTGCTTGAGGATATTGATCACGTCTGCCGCCGAGTCCGACACAATGTACTTAGCCAAGTCCTCCTTGAGGAATTTTTCAAGGATATCGACCATGTCCTTGTCATACGAGAAGATATTGTCTTCAAAGGTCGATAAGATGAGCGACACCGAGTAGATCTGGAAGTCCTCGTCGGTCGGGGCAAGGTTGTTAAACGTGAACTTCAGGTAGTTGACCATGAACTCCATAATCATGTCCTTGTGCGCCTGGCTCGACAGGTCATCGAACATGACTTTGGTTGTGAAAAAGTACTTTTTAAAGAACGGACGCGATTTCTTATTCAGCGCGATTTCGTCCAGAAGCTTGCTGAACTTGTCTTTCATGGTCATGGCGTTCTCTTGCCACAGCTCTGCCAGCTTCTTGCCAGTCATCTGGAGGATCTCCCGATCCAGCGTATCTCCTTCCTGCAGAATCAGCAGCCGCGCCACAGCTTCGATGGCCGAATTAAGAATGGCATCGGCCGTCGCGGGGCTGACATCGCTCGACACAATGCGCTTAATTGCCGTCAGATAGCTGCCCCATCCAGCCGCCAAGTGCACGACCATCTCCTTCTGGATACCATCTAGGTATGCCTGGGCAATTCCCTCACTCGTCCCCGTGGGGGACTGGGAGCTGTACGGAGACACATCGCTCGAGAGAGAAGACAGTAATGACTGGACCAGCGGCCAGAAATGCTTACCAGACCGGCGCGAGCCCTGAGACACAAACGACAGGAGTGCAGAGTACGCAGCGCCCTCCTTCGAGCTAGCCAGATTAAAGCTTTCTGGGAAAGCCCTGGCCAGGACAATGTTAGCCTGGAGAACGTCGATGAGGACGGCATTATTCGCCTCGTTGAAGCCCTTGTAGATAACGTAATGAGAGATAACCTTGAGGTTTGGCTCGGCCCAGTCCTTGTGCTCGTTTACCAGGACGATTACTAGTTCCAGCACCGATTTGGACAGCAGAACGTCTGGAGACGCCGCATGGCGCCACAGCTTTTTACTCGACACAATCTTCTTGTACGTTTCCTCGTATTTCTGACAGTCTGCGCCGTTCAGCAACAAATACCGCAACAACGCGATACAGGACCGCACTGTACGCAGGTACTTGGCCTCGGCTTCCTCCTTCGACACGTAGCGCTCGTCGCTCAGCGCCTCGGGGGTGTGTAATGCAATAACCTCGTAGATATAGTCAATGAGCGTCTTCTCAAAGATCTTGTAAAGCGACTTCTTCTTTTCCTCCGTGGGAAACACCAGATCAAGCGCGTGATCCGCAGCTGCAGCCACGAGCTTGTCTGTATCGTACATGCCGCACAGCCAGGGGCTCACCGAGTCTTTGAGGTACTTTGCAGAGTTCTTGCCCAGAATGCGAAACACAATGCCGTGAGCCTTGTGCGACTGCTGTCGCACGTTGCGCGACACGTCTATCGACAACTTCGGGTATATGAGCGTCCACGCCCAGTGGAACTCTGTATCTACGTACTGGGGGCCCTTTTCGGTGCTCAGCAGCGTCGTCAGCTCCGTAATGGCCTTCTCCCGTGTCGTTGTATCCTTCTTGAGCAGGTTCTTGAACACCACAACCATCTGCGAATCATTCAGGCTGCTTGGATCAGGCAAGCCCGATATATACGTGATTGAGGGCTCATTGTCACCGATTGACCTACCACAGGTTAGTCCCTATCGTTACTCCAATAGCCTGGCTCTCCCAGCTCCTCCACAACTCACCTTGACCCAAACGAAGCCATCTTCAGCTATAACTGTAGTTTCTCTGACTGCAATTTCCTTCTACACGCAGCCGACACACCAATAATTCGCCACAGTGCACGGACTCAGTCTCTCCGGGCTCAGTAATGAGAGATGGAAAACCGCAACTGCCCAGACATGCACCGCATTTTTGGGGGGGGGGGGGGTGTGTAGTGAGGCTTCGTGCGCGCGCAGGCCTCCCCCTCCGACACAACTGTCGCCCGTCAGGGGAATGAACACACCTGACGCAGATCGCTTTCACTATGACGACATGTCCAGATCTGTGGATTCCTCCGCGCTCCAGTCCTTCGTATGTCGAGGGTTCCCTGCATGGCGGTTATTTGTTCATCGTGGTATTCTGTTTCTTAGATTCAGGTGGAAGATGGTATATCTTGGAGCGTATGAGCGATGAGGTCTTTTCTCGTCCAGGGATTTTATTACGTGCGTATTACGCAGGGTCATGATGTCAGAACGCGTTGATGTTTTTTAAAATACGGTATATATATATATAGAAACGTCTTCGGCAGGTGTACGATACAGCTCTTTACCTTGTACTGCATTAGCCAGAGCCTTCTACAGTGCGCCCTAGTAAAACACTCGAGCTCTACTACAGTAGCGCTGCCTGGTACTTGCCGAAGTTCAGTTGCAATTGTTATATCGACTGTAGTCGCACAGGTTATACTACATAAGTACATATTTAACAACATTAGAATGCCAGATAGAGATCTTAAAGTTGGAACAATTATCATCACATTAACGTCCGTTAGCGCTGCTAATGATTCAAACAAACTGGATTGTCATGAGTCAAGTCTGCCTCGAATGCCGTTAAAGGCCCTCACGAGCATCAGTGTAACAGCGTCAGCAATTGTCTGCTGCCGAATTAATAACTACATTTTTGTGATGTCCTCTCACAAGTTTCCTGTTCGGAAATATCAGCACGAATATAAATATAGCCGACTGCTCATTCACTTTTGGGACCAGTTTACCGTGAGAATGATGACTTCAATTGATGTGGTTTATGATATGGATATATCGTCAATTTCTTCAAGCAAGCAAGCTGAGTAGGTTCAGGGGTTCAGATCCACTGGCATTGAGGCCAACACAGTTGAGCTTGAAGGTCGGCCTCTTCATTGGTAGAACCGTGAGCCCTTCAGCAGCTTCAGCGCTCTTATATCATCCATTATTTTTTGGACATCAGCGATCAAGGAAATCGCCGAGGCAGATTCTATCGCACGTTTCATGAACTCGAGGAAGGGTTTCGCATTATCTCTATTGTAAAACTACAGTACTCCAGCGTTAATTTCTCGAGGTAACAGGCAACGGCGTCAGCACTATGAAACCTATTACATAGTTTTGTCCAAAAAGAGCTACAATATGGGCATGCTTTTGTAGTACAGTAGCAACACGCACCGAATGCTCACGCTCCTCCACAATAGCCTTGCAGCAATGGGACAAAACCGTCGACATGCAACCTTTTCTGAGGTCCGCTCCAATTTGGCCGAAAATCAGCTCCAATATTTCTGTACGTAATCTCATTGGATAAACGTTGTCCTACATCTTCTCAGTGTTTATAGGAAAGTGACAAGGAATCTCGTGACGTGTATGTTTAAAGGAAACGATAACGATGAGACCAGCAAAGACATGGAGAGGAGAACAATCAGGATATATAGTTTAATAAGGTTGGTTACAACCAAGCCAATGTATTCTGTTAGAGACCTATGGGGGTTATGATGCGGCGTGACGGTCATACATGTAGCTGTCCAAAAGAACCAAAGCTGCCCAATAGTGCTAGAGTTGCCAAGAAGATGAAAAAAATTACTACAAGTTACAGTACTAGCAAACAGTACAAATAAATTACTAGCAAAATGAACCAGAACAAATAATGTACTGGAACTGATAAACGAAGCGAAACCAGAAGCAATTGAGTTCCTAACACTTGTACTTGAGCGACTCGAACGCCATGTAAACCAAATCGTAGCCGTTCATGTCGTAGCGAATCATCTCGGTGCGCTTATAACTGCTGAGCCGCGTGGGCAGCTTGACGCTCGAGGAGATGGACTCGACCTCGGAGTCGAACAGCGTCACGCTGAACTTGCCCGGGCGGAATATTTCCAACACCTTCTCGAGCACGTCCATGTTGGTCATGTTGTACTCGGCAGGGGGCACGGTGGTCTCAAAGGAGGCGTACGAGCACTCCTGCTCAGGAGTGACATGAATTGTGAAGTAATGACCCTCAGTCACCAACCCGTTGCACGAATATCCGCAGGGTGTGAACATAAACGAATCAATCACCTGGTGCGTGGTCGGGTAGATCTGGTCGATGCCAGCGATCTTGGTGACAATATTACCCAATTCATGGCCCGGGTCCTCGTCGTCCGCCGCGGCGCCAAGCGGCGACTGCCCGCCGCGTGCGGCGTCGGCGCAGTCAAGAGTAGCGGCCCCAGGCAGGCGATCTGTGTAGAACTGCGCCGCATGGAGCGGCGACAGGTCCGTCATGAGGATCTCCAGCGTCTGGTCGTTGAGCCGCACCGGGTGATCGACTGGCACGCCGTTGACGGGCATGCGCAGGTTGGTGTCGAAGTAGAGCGGTACGGTGGCGTAGAGATACCAGTGGTCTTTGGCGATGTTGCCCACCACGTACGCGGTGCCGTTTTCGAAGAGGCCGTCGAGGCATGCGACCTCGTCCGCCCAGGATCGGTGCGGGTGCTGCTGCTTCTCCGGGAACATGAAGCTCTTGCGCGAGTAGAACACGCGCCACGGCTGCTTGTCCCGCGGGTAGCCCGCGTACTGCGCAATGGCGTGCTGCATGGGTTGGATGCCAGCCAGCGTCGTCGTCGTGCCACACGTCTTGAGAATGACCTTGTGTGGGAACACAAACATGGAGGACTCCGAGAGCACAAACGCGTCCATCTCCTCGGTCTCTACGACCGAGAGGACCTTACAGTGTACGTGGTCCAAGATGTCTTCCCAGGCAGCTCGCGGCACCTCCCGCAGGCCGCGGGGCCCCATGGCGTGCGGCAATTGAGCCGCCGTCGGGGCGTACCAGATCTCGAGAAGCTTCTCGGGACCCTCGAAGGCGTCTGTGGAGTCTAGATTGACAGACGTTTCGAGGTTGACATACTTGGTGTACAGATCAGAGGTGACCATACTTCCGGCTATTGCAAAAGATCAAACTGAGGGTGGATTTGACTTTTGAACAGGGAGCGTTTCTTACAGAGATTCTTCTTCACCAGCAAAACGGCAAAGCTGGTTACTTTCGGGGGGTGGTTGGGGGTCGTGGGTGTAAGTCGTGTTATCTAGGCTTAGCTGGGCGAGTGAAGCGAAGCTGGAACTCTCGGTCCATACGATGAAGAATTGGTCTTGTCAATAAGATGAAGAACCGGCAGTAGGGCACAATTAGTGTTCTTCCCCCAGACGAAAAGGAAAAAACAGCCCTAAAACTAGTTTGGTATTTAAAGAATAAACAAAAAAGGCTCTTGAAGTCACCAATTAGTTTGATAAGACCCTTACCAAACTACTATAGAACAACTCGAAGATACCCAAAATAAAAAATAAAGGGAGGAGAAAAAAAATCGAAAAGTTCGGTCTCGTTTAATAGCACTAAAAAGGCTTTATCGGTTCCTCCTATTCTCTCCAGAATAGCCACTTCTGCGGTTTGTTCAGGAAGGCAAAAAAAATTTCACCAGGCAATGGACGCCAGTTGTGCAGAGCGGACGATCTGAAAAAATAACGGCCGTGACATAGTTTACGCATACCCCACCTGTCTTACTACGGGCACAGGTAGTGAACGACTGCGCGTACTTCTGAGCACACACTGGCAAGATGCAGGCCTCCAACCCTGCCTATAGGCTGTGACTGACCGCATTATGCCGCAGGGTGTAGTGGTGGTACGTGGCTTTGCGCGATGACGATGATGAGGGATGAGCCCGCTAGCTATGCGGCCGGAAAGTCAGGGATGGAAAGCGTAGTGGGATCTGGGCGGCTGTACACAAGGCGCTCTGCGATTTGCGGGTCTGAAACCCGCTCGCGTAGTAGTCGGTCTAGAATGCGGGTGTATGGCGCGTTAAGGTGGCTGAAGAAGTCGATTCCTTCGGCCTCCCGTGCGGAACCTATAGCCCCCATGTAGGCCCGGAAAGTGTTTGCGTAAACAGGACTCCAGTCTTGGACGTGTGTTCGGTCCTCGTCTGGCATGTGCTGATCGAGGGCTGTATGTAGCTGTAGATGCTGAGCAATAGTGCTCAGGTGCTCGGTTGATGTGAAAGCGTCGGCGAGATCGTACATTTCATTCGCGTAGAGAAAAGGGTACCGCATGTATAGGCTGAGCTGGAGCCATGCCTCCACAAGTTTTCCCCCAACGAGCGTGTAGTCTCGATTGCAGTGATACGACTGGGGGAGTAGACCAATGGCGCTGTCGCGGTTGAGAACGGGGTGGAAAATGTGCTCGAATTCAACTTCTGGGCCGACCGCGGGCAGTGGAGGGGGCCAATGCCTGGCGTAGGGCCCCAGCTGGCCCGGTGAATAAGTGGTGCGAAATTCTTTGGCTGCTTTATGGGCCAGGTTTCTTAGAAACTGGCTAGAGCACGTTTTTTTAGCTACCGTTGGATATATCATGATTACTTCCTCCTTGCCATGCCATATCATTGCTTTATATAGTTGTGCATCAGCTCATCTTCAATTACCTACAGTATTATTATTACAGGTCAATTACCTACTAGTAGTATAATTACTGATCTGTTACACAAATACGATATAGCAGTAGTGCATGTTTCAACTGTAAATGTGGTTCCATTGAAAAGTATAATACGGGATAGTCTTTGCACATCACAAATGAGGATCCCTACATAGACTAGAAGTGCTCAAGATTGTGGATTCTCGAGCTGCACTATCAATTCAACTATATTTAGCAAGGATGTTGACCGCATATGAAACCAAGTCAACCACAGACTAGATCAATTGGTGATTAAAACGGATCATCTCTCTGCCACACCCAGCTCCACGGCCCCTGGTGAAGTCCAGCAAATTGCCGGGTCCAAAAAGCCGCATGCCAGCAAACAGCTGCAAAGCCAAGCCATGACAAAACGTCATAGTCGGCATTTACGTTGCCATTCCTGAACAAATGGAGAGGGTCGGTCAAGATTCTAAAAATTTTCCGCCAGGTGCTTTTTTTATACGCCAGCTCGCTTATGTAACCATGCGGCATCGGTATTATGTAATATCACTTACCTCACTACGACTCCGTGAGCTTCCACGACGACAGATGACCAGTTCGATTATTTGTTCCATTCAGTGTAATGTGGATATTTAAATACTCCTATTACAATACACTATAACTATGTAATCAGTTATCCTCTTCCATATGATAATATCGACAAGTGATTTCTCAATTCTGATAGAGCACGACTTAACCACTCTAGCCGGCCAACATGATTCAATTGGTTGAAGTATAATGCCGATGATTTAAGAAGTGGACAAATAGCTCTCCCACATTACACCACTGTACAAATCAACTGTACCACGATTATGCCCTATATAGTCCCGATAGGCTAGTCAAGGCTGTTCCGTCTAGGCTGGTAGAGTGTGAGAAACCCGAGGTTCGGCCGCTAGTCCGGAGCACCAGCCAATCACGGCGCGTTTAATGGGCAGAAAAAAAGGGACGATGGGACGCGCGGCCGCTCCGTTTCCCCCGGAATATCCCATGGTCCCAAAGGGCGAAAAATCACACAGCTTTTCTCTCATCACCAACCGATCTCCTCCACAAAAAAAGCATTCCACAATCATGTTGGCGCTGAGAACTATCACTCGAACTACTCTGCGAGGTATGTGTGTTTGAATTGCTCCCATGGAGCCTGCTAACAGCCGTGTTTAGCCTCTAGCCGGCCTTTGATGGCCCAGCGAGCCTCGCAGCTGCTCTTTAACTCCTTTGCTGTTCGGTATGTCTTCTTCTTTGTAAATTCTGAAGGTAGAAAGCTAATTGACGATGATAGAAGGCCAGTCACTACCCAGTCGACCACTCCAGAGGAGGCTCTTGAGATCCTTAAGCGACAGCGATCGGCCCGACCAGTTTCTCCACACCTCCAGATCTACCAGCCACAGCTCACCTGGGTCTTGTCCAGTTTCCACCGAATCACCGGCGTAGCTCTGGGCTTTGCATTCTACGGGTTCCTCATTGGCTACGCAGGCCTCCCACTCTTTGGTGTTGAGTTTGATTCTAATTCTCTCATGAGCGCGTTTGGTGCCCTGCCATTGGTCGCCAAGCTCTCCCTGAAGTTCGTGGCCTCCCTGCCATTCACCTTCCACTTCTTCAATGGCCTGCGACACTTGGTCTGGGACACTGCCCGGGAGCTCACTCTCAAGGGTGTCTACCGAACCGGCTACGCCGTCCTCGGCCTCTCCGCTGTCAGCTCGCTCATCCTCACTGTTTTGTAACCGCCTATAACTATTCTTTAATTTATTAGATGACCTCTGCCATAGCCTCCGCGAAGCGGAGTCACGGGAGCTCGAATACGCTCTACGGCTGCTAGTACTATCAGGGAACCACTCCCCCAAACCCCCTGGGCCTCCGCTACGCGGAGAACTCAACTGCTTCGGGCATAACCTCCACGGAGCGGAGCCACGGGAGCTCGAGGGTTGGCCCTCGAAAATACTACACTGTACCATAAAACCGGGTGCCTGGAGGCATGAGCCGCTTGGCCCGCGGCTGTTATATGCGGCTCGGCCTCTGGGGAGCGCCCCTCCAACATGACAACGCAGCGGCTGAACCCCGTCCCTGGTAACAAGCGGCTATTACTATTGCCCCATTTGGACAAGAGTGAAAAATCGGCGCCCGGAGGAGTGGTATTGGGAGAGACATTCTGATCCGGGCCCCAGGCCGATACACAACTGCAAGATCATCTATATATACACTGCATCGACAAAGAATACTGATGGCGAGCTATGCCTGAGGAGCTGAAGCAAGCAGGGCCGAATCGTTCTGCTGCGAAGAGGCGGAAGGACTTCCGTCGGCAGCAGAGCCAGGATTTGGCCACTGAACACAAGAGAATGACCGAGAAGCGCCAGTCCGTCACCGAGGCCGCTGCGCGACTCGCGGCCCGGTCCTCGTCGAGCCTCGCCTCGAGCATCGCGTCTGCGCCGACTCCCGCGTCGGCCGGATCTTCTAGCGGAGCGTCCGCGGCGTCTGCCGCGTTCCGGGCCACCCAGAGTGACCTCAAGTTGCCCAAACAAGAGAGTATTTCGCCAGCATTGAGTGCGGCCCATGGGGTTGCAACTCCGCCGAGCTTGGCGAACAGCGTTCGCAGCGTGCCGAGAGCCGCATCGCCGTCGCGGAGCATCCGTAGTGTTGATGTTACGCCGCCGGGTGGTGTAGGTGCGCTCAACGGGTCCAATGGAAGCAACTCGCTGGCCGCGGCTCGCAGTGTAGCTCTCAAGGAGAAGAGCAGCCCTCGCCTCAACGAATCGAATAGAACTCGAAGCGAAGCGTCGCTGGCTGCGGCGAAGACGATTGCCGCCAAAACTGGTGCTAAGCCGGCGATGGCAGTTAGCACGGAAAATGAACATTCTAAAGCAGATGCTGCAGCAGAGCTGGCGGCCAAGGCAAGCCAGATTCTGTCTGAGGCTGCTAGTGTTCGCCGTGGGTCGGCTACTAGCTTCAGTAGTGGGCCTGACGAAGTGGAAGCCCTGGCTGCGGCGCGGTTCACGAGTGATAACCATGCTGGAGTCGAGGACTGGAGCACTAATAGCGAGGAGCCGTCACAATTTGAAAGCGCATTCAAAGCGGCCTTGCTGGCAAGAGATAGCGTCGAGGATACCGTCAAGCGTATTACCACTAAAGTGGGTAGCAAGAAGACGAAAAAGTATCGCTACGGGCTTAAGCATGGATACTCTTCTACTGTGTCTCTGCCTCCTACAGATACAAGCGGCATTGTTACACCAGTGCCTATCCATCCTTACACATTTACAGCATTGGACCACACGCTTCTCCCGTCCCGCTCCAGAAGCGTTGTTAATGATGAAGTAGCGCCGTCAAGCTATCCACCGAGACTCAATAGAATGACGTCCTCTCCATACATAGTCCCTCGGCGGCAATCGCCGCGGGATGAGCCGACCGCATCAACGGGCACAGCAGTGACAGCACCAAGTGCAGGACTCAAAAAGACGACAATGCGCAAGACTAAGAAGCGTCATTTATTCAATGAAGAC
Source organism: Blastobotrys vanleenenianus (assembly GCF_965637985.1). NCBI lineage: Eukaryota > Fungi > Ascomycota > Dipodascomycetes > Dipodascales > Trichomonascaceae > Blastobotrys > Blastobotrys vanleenenianus. The sequence continues at coordinate 155,068 of NW_027481861.1, read as the reverse complement.
AAGCCGTGGAAGCACCACGACTTCTCACTGAGGGTGTCGGAGGTCGAGCGTAAGCGTTACGAAGGGCTGTGGGCCACGAATAAAGGCATTCACGTGCCGTTTGTGCCAACAGACCAGGATGAGGATAGCGAGGAGTATGCGCGACAAAAGGAGTCCGTACACGGCGTAGTGGTTCGGGACCTGTGGAACCGCTCGCGGCTGGACGAGGACACGCTCGAGGCCATTTGGAACCTCGTAGACCGCCGTCAAGACGGGACATTGGATAGGGAGGAGTTTTTGGTGGGCACCTGGCTAGTAGACCAGTGTCTCTACGGCAAGAAGCTTCCAGCTAAGCTAGACTCCAAGGTGTGGACGAGTGTTGCTCGGCTAAACGTAGACATCAATCTTTTCAAGCACAAGCATAAGCATCATCCTCACCATCGAAAGCGGAAGGAAAGCCAGTGAGGCATTATCATCATCGAAAACGCATCACCATCGCCATCTAAAACGGAAGAGAAACCACTAACGCATTAGATATTTAGCATTAATTATAACCTATATTTCCTGGTAACTACTTCGTCTCGCGGTAGCTCTTTCTCCTGGTGGCTACCGGTATATCTCCTGGTACAGCTATACCTTCTATTACCGGTACTGGTAACATATCTCCTGGTGTGCTAAGTGGTACAATAAGTTACGGTCATACTTGTAACGTCCATTCAACCAGAAATCCGTCCAATGGATATGAGTCACATTGATTACCATTAAGGATAGTAAGTAGCACCTGAATGATTCGCTATAAGATTGGTCAATATATACGGTTGACTACGGTAAATGAAGCCCAACCGTAATCTCGACTGAGTCTTTCAATGAGATGTTTTAACGCTGACAGTACTCAATCACATTAATCAATTGAAATTGGATAACCTATCTTTATTTAGAAGGTGTATGAGGCAAACAGTACGCTGTCCCCGAGACCTTCTCCAATTAGATCAATATAAAAAAAAACTTTTCCGAGACCTAAATGACGATGAGCAGCTGCATGTATCTCTCCACAACAGAAGCCATAAATTATCTCTAAAACCTGCAAAAATTAAACCATACAGCCCGTATACGTAAATGAAAGCCGTGGTGCAAATGTCGGATAAACTCCAACGCTTTTTTTAATTTTTGGCGCGCGCAAATATTTCTTCCCCCCTGGGAAATAATACCCGTCGAAACCCCCTCGTGTCCCTCTCCACAGCCACGACGGCCAAGTCAGAGAAGCAGAAACGAGACTACTGAGCATGAGCGAGCCCCAGTATTCGGTGTTCTTTTCGTCCAGCGTGTTCGAGTGGGACGCGGAAAAGGTGTCAAAGTGGATTTCGAACCTTGGACTAGGGCTCTATGCTGCAAACTTCATTGAGAACAACGTCACTGGTGACGCGCTGATATACCTGGAGCAGCCCGATCTGTCGGAGATCGGTGTCAGATCGGTCGGCCACAGGATCCGCATCCTCAAGGCCATCTACGAGCTCAAAGTCTCCCAGGAGATCCAGATAGACCCCGACCATTACATCCCGCCAACGGTGCACGAGGCGCGCAGATTAGAGGCCAAGGGAACAACTATTGACCCGCCCTCCATCATCCACTCGTTTGAGATACGCGATGAGCGCATTGGGTACGCTGAAAACGAGATCCGTAAGCTTCTTGATGGGTTTGCGCGCTTAAGAGAGGACTTGCTTCCGGTGTTCCGGCTGGTCAAGGAGTCCAAGCCACTGCCTACCCCTGAGGCGCCTGGGTCCCTGCATCCACCACCGCCGCAGAGCCAGGCCCCCCAGCAACAACAGCAGCCCCAATCTAGCAACAATAATCCGTCGTCACATCAGTCGCCGACCATTGCATCCTCCTCTTCTGCTATGGCCCCAAGCCTACCGTCATTGTCAACGTCAATTCCGGCCGCTTCGCCCTCTCCGACTAACCACCAGACGCCAATATCAGCAACGGGAGACAATTCCGGAGGCAATGGTGGTGGTAGTGGTGGCGGAGTCAAGGAGTTACTACACAAGAAGAGCTTTGGTGCTCTATCAATGAACTCGATCAAGACGACGAACCCAGGATCGGAGCTGCTTGAGGATATTCAGCGATCCAAGAGTGTACGGCGGCAACAGCAGAAGCATTCTACTTCGTCCAAGGGCGGATCAGCTGCCGAGTCGCTGAAATCGTTTAGAGTGTCGATGGAGGATCCGTGCTACAAAGTGCTGCCGGCAGCGCTGCGCAAGTACGGCATCAACGCTGACTGGCAGGACTATGCGTTGCTAGTGTCGTATGAAGATAAAGAGCGAACTTTGGGGCTGGACGAGAAGCCGTTGATTATATTTAAGGAACTGCAGGACGCGGGCAAGAAGCCCATGTTCATGCTACGGCATATTCCAGACATGTGGAAGAACCATCCGTATAATAGCGGAGGGGTAATGATGACGGGTACTCCGGGAGGCGTTCTGTGATAATCAACCGCCAATTATTTTAGAGGGAGTGAATATTCCGCCAATTGGCCTCTCCAAGGGATATAATATCCTTCCGAGGGTATCGTCCATTCATATGAATAGGAGCGATACTCTGAAAAGGTGTTCATGGAAAGTGCACCGGTTATTTATCTTTCCCAATGATATCAGCCATCCCGGCTATATCAATATGGGTGAATTAGGTAGGTCATCTCGATGGAGCTGGAGTAGGGGTAGACGAAATAAGAGGACGAGAAGGAGCCGGATTGTTTTGGCGAGCCTGAGAGGCCAGAGTTCGCTCTGCCTCATCGCCATGCTTCTTACCGTCTTTCTTAAGCGCGTAGTCGACCTTACATGGCCTGTTCATGAGGAATTGGTTGTTCATAGCCTCGAGGGCCTTGTCAGAGGCCTCGAAAGAGTCAAAACATACAAATCCGTACCCTTTAGAGTTGCCTTCGCTGTCGCGCGAAATCGTCGGCGTCTCAATGAGCGCTCCAAATGTAGAGAAAGTATCACTAAGCACCTGTTCGTCGACCATGGGATCCAGGTTGCCCACAAAGAGCCTCGCCCCGACGTCCTGGTCTCTCTCCCGGTCCTGGGCTGCCCGATTGACCCTGATGGCCTTGCCAAACATCTTGATCTGGTTCAGAACGGCCGCCGCATACCCAGCATCCTTCTCTCCGCGGTACTCAACAAACGCGTACCCCTGATGCTCCTCCTGAAGCCTATCGCGGGGCATGAATATGTTGACTACGGGCCCTGCCTGAATCATTAGCTGGTAGAGCAGTGCTTCCGTGACTCGTTCGTCGAGGTTTCCCACATAAACAGTGGCCTCCTGGTTTCGTTCTGACTCTTTAATTGGCCTATTCATCATAGTATTTCAATTAATAGTAGACAAACGTAAGCCTCCAGTTAATAAATTCAATCTCCACTGTACGACTAATGAACTGTTGGTAATTTCAATGGCAGCCGTAAATGTAGGAGTGAGTGTCCCGTAGTGACATGAAGGGTTATCGGTTGGGAGGTGTCTTGAAAAAATCGCGATACACAGCCGTGCTGAAAAATATTTTCCTTCGGATCAGTCAACCATCATAGATAACCACAGGATGGCGGTGAAGCAGAAGAAGAGAAGCCTGGAAGAGGCTGAAAAGGTCACGGAGGAGAGTCTTGGGGCTCAAATCAGCGACGAGGAGTGGGACAGCGAGGCCGAAGACCGGGAGCTTGAGAAGCTGCTTGGCGAAGAGGCCGATGATAGCAGCTTTGAAGAGGACGAGGACGAAGAGAGTGAGGCAGAGACGCTGGATCCGCGAATGGTCAGGGATCTCGAGAATATCCAGGTTAGAGACGCCAGTGACGATGAGATCACGTGGGTCAAGGGAGCAGACGGCAAGCCCAGGCCGTTGCGACCAGAGATCGATCCAGTGTACGACTCTGACGACACGGATCGCGAAGACACAAACGCCATTGGCAACATCCCCCTTTCTGCGTATGATGAAATGCCGCATATCGGGTATGATCTCGATGGAAAGCGTATCATGCGTCCGGCGACCGGGTCGGCCCTCGACACGCTGCTCGAGTCGATTGACCTGCCAGAGGGCTGGACTGGTCTTCTCGACAAGAACACGGGCGGTGGGCTCAAGCTGACCCCCGAGGAACTGGATTTAGTCAAGAGGCTGCAGCAGGGCGAGAACATGGATGAGGCGATGAACCCCTACGAGGACACGGTCGAGTGGTTCACTTCACAGACCTCGGTCATGCCCCTCTCGGCGGCACCTGAGCCCAAGCGGCGATTCGTGCCGTCCAAGCACGAGGCCAGGCGAGTTATGAAGATCGTTAGGGCTATTCGAGAGGGCCGAATTGTGCCTAACAAGCCTAAGCGTGACGAGGAGGACGAGATCGTTCCTTTCGACATTTGGGTTGATAGCGCCGACCAGCTGCCCCAGGACCACGTAATGAACCTGCGGGCACCCAAGCTGCCGCCTCCAACCCACGAGGAGTCGTACAACCCGCCTGAGGAGTATCTGCTAGACGATGAAGAGCGGGAGAAGTGGGAGAAAACTGACCCTTCTGACCGGGAGCGAAACTTCATCCCCCAGAAGTACGGTGCCCTGCGAAGGGTTCCGGGCTACCAGAACTTTGTGCGGGAGCGGTTCGAGCGGTCGCTGGATCTATATCTTGCGCCGCGAGTGCGACACAAGAAGCTTAACATCGACCCCGATTCGCTCATCCCCGACCTTCCCTCGCCCCAGGACCTGCGGCCCTTCCCCATCAAGTGCTCAACTGTGTACCGAGGCCATGTCGGCCGCGTTAGAACAGTTAACGTGGACCCAACCGGCAAGTTTGTGGCTACTGGCGGTGATGATGGTACTGTGCGAGTGTGGGAGATCCTGACCGGCCGAGAGCTGTGGAAGCTTGACGTCGCCAAGCTTGACACCTACGTCGATGAAGAGCTGGACGACCAGCGGGATACTTCGGACGATTATGTTGAGGCCGTGGCCTGGAACCCCCGAGCCGATAGCGGGCTGCTGGCTGTGTCGGCCGGAGACAATATATACCTGATGGTTCCTCCGGTGTTTGACGGCGAGACTGAGAACCGTGGCCGCGAGCTCATCGAGGCTGGTTGGGGCTATGCCGCCAAGGGCAATGAGGCCAAGAGCAGTACTAACGTGGATGCCGACTCTTCGGACGAGGAGGACGGTCCTGCCGAGAAGAAGAAGCGAAACGCAGCCAAGTGGACGACTCCAGCACCCAAGCTTTCTGAGAATTGCGTGGGAGCCGTTGTGCGGTGCCGAAAGACGGTTAAGAAGCTGTCGTGGCACCGAAAGGGTGACTACTTTGTGTCGGTCTCTCCAGAGGGCGCCAATTCGGCGGTGCTCATCCACCAGCTGTCGAAGCATACTACCCAGTCGCCGTTCCGCAAGTCGAAGGGTATTGTCCAGGACGCCATGTTCCACCCGTTCAGACCGCATCTCTACGTCGCCACCCAGCGATATGTGCGAATCTACGATCTGGCGTCGCAGGTTCTGGCCAAGAAGCTCATGCCTGGCGCCCGATGGCTTTCGTCGTTTGATATCCACCCGCTTGGCGATAATCTAGTAGCATCCTCCTACGATAAGCGAGTTACCTGGCACGACATGGACATTGGCACCAAGCCATACAAGACGCTGCGGTACCACGAGAAGGCTGTGCGAGACGTTGCATTCCACAAGGGAGGCCTTCCGCTGTTCTGCAGTGCCTCTGACGATGGACACATCAATGTGTTCCATGGCATGGTGTACAACGATCTTGACAAGAACCCTCTGCTTGTACCTCTCAAGGTGCTCAAGGGCCACCAGGTGAAGAGCAGTCTTGGTGTACTCAGCGTCGCATGGCATCCAAAAGAAGCATGGCTGTTCAGCGCCGGTGCCGATGGCACTGCGCGTTTGTGGACTGCTTAATCCTCAATAGATTATTACGACCCATTGTATCTCTCCAATAGCATAGTGGTAAGCCATCTTTGGTCTTCAATTGCAATATCTTACATGTGAATTTCGAAGCCATTAAACGGACGATATCTTTTTGCCCTTTGAAGCAAGCAATTCAGGAACTAGGCTATCCTACGGCATTAGGATATATTGAGCGGGGTTTCTATGTGACTATATTCTATTTAAAGCAGAGACGTACTTCCGTAGATAATTTCTTACTGGAATATTTTTTGTCGCTAAGTAGAGAGCTGCGCACAAAATAGTAGAAGACGCTTTTGAATATCGTAAAGTATTATCAATACGGTGCAACTACAGTAACATTATCATTGAGTATATACAGTGGCTGATGCTTGATAGTGTACTAGAACCAATTCTTCTGCCAGGTAACTCTTTAAGTATGTTTTTAAATTGTTTCTAATGTAGCTTCTAGAGGCCCAGAGCGTCGGTTTTCTAAACTGTTCCTCGTCCACTTACAACAGAAGCAAGAGCAAAAGAAATTATATTCCACTAAGCTGCTTATAGAGTGGTAATACAATAATATTGATTAAAGTCCGTTGCCTAGCTAGTATAACTTGCCTATAGAGTTGTGGGAATTGATATTCGACCATATTGGAGCATATTTAAGTGAAATACTGGTACAGAACACATGTTGTTTGTTTCGCGACATTGCTGTGCACAGAAGATGGAGTGACGTTACAATTGATTATTTCAACGTAACAGAGCCTTGCACTAGAGGGAAATAAAAAGAAATCTTACTGGCTTTACCGAATTGATGCCCTTCGTTGCAAAATACATCAGTAGGTTGACACTTGACCTATCAGACAATGGGCCTCTCTACTATAGCGGTACATTGAAGCATTACCTTAGCAATGAGATATGCCCAGGAGATTTTCTTGGTGGTAGGAAGTAGATCTCAAGGCTAAATTGGTGATATTTTTTGAAAAGGGGTGCTGACGGATACAAAAGCCATAAACGGTCAAAAAAAAAGTTGAGAGTCAATATCAAAGACGTGACATGCACCGATGATGGACATCACGAATTGGTTCAAACGATCAATATTCTTGAAATAATAGCCACTTCAATTGAAGCATATATTCAACCTCGGGCACATTGATGGTGGACACCGAATAGCGAAATATCAGGACTGTCACCATCTTCGGGGATATTCCAATGAGTGAGATTGAAAAGCTGCTTATTGCCTATCCACAGATCGGGTCCTTACAGTTATGATGTTGTACACCTGAAAAATAGTGCTATCGCCTCACATATCTGAATTCCAAATACTCAGTGTATACATGCTACCGCAAGCAAATAGCAAAGCAATCAATATCTCCGGCAGGTTCGTTACTAAGCTTAACGTGGAATTTGAAGTTCTGAAATATGAGCCTGGTATGTAACTGGACTTCCCAAACATTCGCACACTGGAGTTGTGGGTCTCCGAAAAGGCTGTTGATGTTGATGTTGATGTTGATGTTGATGTTGATGTTGATGTTGATGTCATGGTTCGCGAGACTACAACAACTGACTAAGGGGCCCGACCGATTCTTCGGTGCTTACGAAAAGAGCGAGCATCTCACGTTCATTGCGCCATTTCTTTGCAACGTCAGAGAGGAGGTCTGGCTTCTGTGAATTGGCGCGACTGGAACACAAGACTGGCAAGAGACACGGTAATACCGTGGTACGTTAAAGATCTTTTCGGTTTCATGAGCTACCTTCATAGAGCATGCAGAATTCTGCTAGGCCTATTTTTCTTCGAGCCGGAGAAAACGAAGGAATTGATTAAAGCACTTATAGAGCAGTGCACATGTCTCGAGACACCTGCAACAACCTCGCCTAACGCGGCGGATTTATCTGACGTAGATATTTATTACAGATACCTTTATATGCGAGAGGCATGAGAGTATATCACGTTGCTTATCGATGATTCTAAGGTTTTTGACATTGATTTACAATATATACGCGGGCTAACCTCTCAAGAAGGCGGCGTGATGGACAAGCTTTTTTGCTACGATCGCATAAAATACAATTGGGGGGGGGGGGGGTAACTTGGATATTTCTGAATACCGTTCCACATATTCAAAATTACTAAACGCGACAGATTGAAGTGCCGTCCACGCTCCAAGCAACGCCTGATCTCCGCGAAGCGGAACTACGGAGGTTTGGGGGCTGGCCCCCAAGTGAAGCAGCGGGGCAATGGGAACTCGATTAAATGGATGTTCCCCCTGAGGCTCAAAGGTGGAGGAGGGGCTCACCAGCCGCACGCGCAAAGTTGGGACTTTCGCGGCGCTGGGTTCCCAATAAGCGTGCTGAAATGAGCCCAAAATCTCTTCTCCAACCACAGTATAGAGAAGACGAGAGACGATGGACAGTTACTACGTCCCGCCGCCTCAATCGTCGTGGGACTACCGCTATCAAGTTGATCCGAGCTACTACTACAGAGGCCAGCAGCCACCGCCACCGCCACCACCACCTCCTCCGCCTCAGTACGGCGGATATATCCAGCAATATGCGCCGATAGCGCACCATCACCAGCCCGTGGCGGCTGCGCCGGTGACGAGCAAGCGGGACAAGCGGCGGCAGACGATGGCGAGCCGCTACGTCCAGCTGAACGAGGCGTTTGAGACGGATCGGGATATACACTACCGCCAAATGCTGCACACGCTCCAGACGACGCTGACGTCGCTGCACACGGGCGCCAACGCCGAGTTCCAGGAGCGACTTCACGACATCGAGGAGCGGCGCGACTACGAGCTGGTCAAGCTGCGGCTGTACGAGCAGTACCTGATAGAGCGCGCTGAAGGGGAGTACCACAAGCAGGTGGAGCAGGCGCACGAGGAGCACGAGCAGATGATGCAGATGGTCAAGGAGCGGCTCATGTCGCGGCTCGAGGCGCAACGCAAGAAGCTGCGCGAGGACAAGGCGCTGCTCGATATCGCCAACGACCACTCGGTGTTCCTATCATACGACCGCGGCGGGCCCCCGGCCTCTACTGACAACAACACAGCAGCCGGCCTGGCGCCGGGCTCGCCACAGAACGGCGGCGCTTCGTCGGATCATCGGCGGCGGCGGCGCCGCCAGGAGATGTCGGCCGCTGCCACCTACGACGAGCTCAGCGCGCTCTCGGGGGATGGCAAATCGTCGCAGCCCAAGCGGGCCCGGGGCTCGGGGGGCAACCGTACCGGGGCGAGCGATGGCTCGGACCGCGACGTGCTGGAGGGGGTGCTGTTCGCCAAGGAGCGCGATGTGCCGACGACTCGGCACACCTCTCGGTCTTACCAGGGCGTCCCGCCTTTGAAGCCCGACGAGGCCATGGAGGACATTGCGTTAATCCGTTCCCTTATCAAATCATAGTCCCCTGCCTCCTCCTGTATTTATCTGTAATGAATGCTAACGACCAAACTACCCCCCACTTTTTAGCCGCACTCCCCCATCTCTCACAGCCGTTACAGCCGTACGACGGCACCTCACGAGCGTTGTTACAACCATTTTGTTACAAGGCATCCCCAATGTGGTGTAATGCACGCAATGCTGAGTGCGGCTGTTGCAATTGCTAGGGATCGCTTTGACAGGACTGCCAGTTGATGGTTTGTATCTGATCGATTAGGGCTGATCCCGGCCACTCATTAGTCAGAGTTATACACGCAAAATATAAGTCACACACATATTGCGGTATAGCATCTACAGGTGCGAGAGATAGGAAAAGGAAATTTCCCAAAAATGGAGCTGGAGCTGGCCACTGGCCGACTACAGTGGTACAATAATACAGTGTAGTTATACCAGGCGTCATGGGTGGGTCCTCATGAGAACGTGTTATTACTAAGGAGTACACCAGGAGTGGGTGTGTAACAGTGTTGTTAGTGCGGCTGTTGCATGGCGCTCCGAGTACGCGTCTCGAGGACATTTCATCAACAAACGAACCACTAAGACGGCAACATCTGTACCGCTACTATTTTTCTATTAACGTAAATTATTTTTGCCTATATATTTATAATCATTAGTATTAGTACGTATTAGTACGTTTTAGCACGTATTAGCACGTATTGATACCACTAGCATATATAAGTACCGGTATATGGGAATTCGATACTACCGTTCTGCCGCCGTAGTCGTACAGTGCGTGAAAGCTGTGTCTGAGACTGGACATGGGAGACAAACGTATTGAGTAGCCAATTGAGGTTGTTTCTGATCACCAGAATATTGAATACTTACATCATTCGATAATTAGTAGGGCTTAATTTGTAAACATGCCATTAGCCACATCGAGATTACAGAGTTACAGTTAAGCTTGCCAACGGTATAATAAACTAGCAAAACAGTTATCATAAAAACTATTCTTTGTAACATTGCATTACCCATACAGATAGACAATGCTCTTCGCCATAGGTACACATAAAGTCGCCATAATACAAGTACGCACGGTGCAACGGACGAAACAAGCAGCAACGTACGGCTGTAACAAGCCGCCCCGCAACCAAGGCTAAACACGTACGACGCCGAACGATGATCATGAATCACAATCCTCAATCATAACGTCACTGAAATTAAGGCGCACATACACTGACAGCTAGCAGCTGTGGTGACAGCTATGATGACAGGCCATGAGAATAGGCACTTTTCGCCCATCATTATGGCCAGCAAATACTTGGCTAGACACAAAGGCGGTAAATTAGGACCAGGCTGTAACAAAAGCGTTGCTTCATGAGTGGGGGGCACGCCTGGTATACGGCTGTAACGACTGCTTCAGTGGCCCCGACAACTCGGCTGCCCCATGAAGCGAGAAACAGGGCCCCTCGAAATGAATAACCGAGACGACGAAAAGATACCACAAGTAAGGCGCTGATTGAGGATTGCTGACTGGTGTTTAATGACTGGCGTTTAACGACTGGTGTTTAATGACTGACGTTTAATGAAATGACAGCCGTTGGAGATTATCCGTTGCCGTGCAGCGAGGCTGTTTCAAAAGGGGGGAAAAAATGCAAGTAAAAAAACCGACAACCATCCCCACCCCTTTTGCATTCCAGCTCTCCGACGTGGCATACATCGCGAGAACTGAACTTGGTATACACCCCGGGGCGAGCTGTGGGTAAGCATAGGATAGAGCTATGAGGATACTCGGCCATCTCAAGGGCCGCATCATATACCCCCCCAGCGGGGAGAACGAAAAGGCCGAGCTCAGCGCAGGGCGGTACCGGTCGCGGACGGTCCAGCTCGTCGAGAAGGCCTACCAGCGGGCCCGGTTCGTGGCTCGGATGCGGGTGCGGGTGACCTCCAACGTGTCGTCTCCGTTACTAGCGCTGGTCAGTGCGCCGCTCGTAGTCGCGCTGCTGGTTGCATACCTGCTCCTTGGCGGATCCGCCGGCGGCGGAATCCTCCCCATGAAGAATAAAGGCCTGCCGCCAGTTCGCGAGATTAAGGGAGACATTGACCGGCCATTTGTCGTTGGGTGCCGTGATCCCGACCCCAGTGGTCCGCGGGCTAACGGCGTGTTGGTCGTGCTGGCAAGGAACTCTGAGGTCGAGGGCATCACGACGAGCATGAAGAGTCTCGAGCGGCACTTTAACCGGTGGTACCACTACCCGTACGTCTTCTTGAACGATGAGCCGTTCAATTCGACCTTCATTGAGGCGGTCTCGAACGTGACAGACTCCAAGGTCGAGTTTGGCGTCATTGACGGCGCCGACTGGAACTTCCCTACCTGGGCGGAAGAAGAGTATGTCGCCGAGGCCATTGCGCGCCAGGGCGACCAGGGAATCATGTACGGGGCTATGGAGTCGTATCACAAGATGTGCCGGTTCTACAGCGGCAAGTTCTACAAGCACCCGCTGCTGGCCAAGTACGAGTGGTACTGGCGGCTCGAGCCGGACGTCAAGTTCTTCTGCGACCTGACGTACGACCCATTCAAGTACATGGAGCGCAACAACAAGGTCTACGGGTTCACAATCATCATCAAGGAGCTGGTCGAGACGGTCCCGAACCTGTTCCGCCATACAGTTGGGTTCAAGAAGAGCCAGGGACTCAACACCACGCAGACATGGAACCTGTTCTTAGCGCACCCGGACGATGAGGACGACCAGTCCGAGTCGAGCCGTGACTCTGCGTCGGTGAAGGCGCGCAAGAAGCAGCAGAAGCAAGAAGAGGAGCAGCAGCGGGTCAAGGAGCACGCCGAGCTCAAGGAGCAATTGCCTGAAGAGGCGTTCCTCGAAAAGGAGCAGCGCATCACTTATGGCGGCATGCCCTCCTCTAAGCTCAGCCGCGAGTGGGAGCAAGACGGCATCCACCCCAACGCCATGGATGGCGAAGTGTACAACATGTGCCACTTTTGGTCGAACTTTGAGATTGCACGGCTCGATTTCTTCCGGTCGAAGCAGTACAACGACTACTTTGAGGCCCTCGAGCGGGCAGGCGGCTTCTGGACCGAGCGGTGGGGCGACGCGCCCGTCCACTCTCTGGCGGCTGGACTCTTCCTCGAGCCCAGCCAGCTGCACTACTTTAGAGACATTGGATATCGACACACGACGATCCAGCATTGTCCAGCCAATGCGCCGCAGCGGCAGAAGCCACACCTTCCCTACATCAGGGACCCCAGTGACCCGGAGCAAGTCAAGGAGGACGCCTACTGGGCGGACTTTGATCCAGAGGTACCTAACGGTGTGGGGTGCCGGTGCCGCTGCGACACGGACGTTACTGAGATCGAGGGCAAGCCGGGATCGTGCTTGAGCAGGTGGGTAGATGTCGTTGGCGGCTGGATCTAACTCTTTTTTTAACTCCCCCCAGTCTTTTCAAAAATGCCCCGTTCAGCACTCATTTTAATCACTCTCCACCCCATTTTTGAAAAATGCCCGCTCAACTAGTACCCCATGACGCTAATGTCTCTACTTTTGGTCTCTATTTTGGCGTTTGGTGGCTATTAGAGGTTTATGACTATACGATTTTGTTTTTATTAATGTATAATGCGACGAAAGATGGATAACAATATTTGTATAAATACAGTATATACACGCTTTTATGGATATATCCCCTGTATCAGCTATCAAAAAAGTGTTTTACATGGGTACTCAAATCCTGGAGAACGGTACCCAGAGAAGAATCGTGTACCAAGAGAAGGATTGTGTACCTAGATACAGGCGACGTACCCAGAGAAGGGGTGGCTGATCTGGTCTCGGGATATGACTCCTGAGGTGGTTGAATTTGCGCAATGGCCATTGCCTGACTAACTATATAAACTGCGACTTTCCCCTGCTGTTACCCAATTCTCTCCACCAACTAATCAAAGAAGCCAAATATCGCAAGAAAAGTCCAATCAGTTGGCCAGATCGCAAAGTGCAGAGTAGAGATACATCGCAAAGTGCAGAGGTACAGAAATGGAAAGCCCTTCTCCGAGTTCCGAAGCGACCGAGCATAAATGCTTCATCTGCGGCAGCTATTTTGGCTCCAAAAGCGACTTGGGACAACACATGAGACGCTACCACTTATAGGTCCCTCCCCGCAATTCGCTGGTACCTCGTAGATCGCTACCCATTTCTCGAATAAACTTGGCTATCGGATCTGCCGACCGTCCAACCCGCCCCCTTGGAGCTTCACGCAATGTACCAAATAGTGCGCAAGATTGATACGCGATATGCACCAATCATTCCATAAATCAATTAAAATTTGTGAAAAGGTAATATAAGAATTCGATTCAACTGATCCATAAATCAATTAATAAGTACGAAAAACTAAGGAACAAAAACTTTCGTATGGAAATGTCTCTTCCGATATGCTAAGGCAAATTAATCAAATAATCAAAAATCAAGAAAGGGCAGGGACTAGAATCCGGTATGGCATTGTCTCTCCCGATTCAACGTGCTGGTCCTTCTCCATGTGAAGCACAATTGACAGCGAGTCTGCGGCATCAGCATACGTCGGCTCATCCTCATTATCAATGTGGTTAGCTCCCGTAGTGCCAAACATGGGGCCAGCCCGCCTCGCGCTGTTCTGCGCGCTGTCAGCCTGCTGCGCGATGGAGCACCAGTTGCGCCGCGGTAGGAGCCTCATGTTGTTGCGCTTCGTGCCGTCCACGTCGTGCGTGAAGATTTTGACCATGTCCTCGTCGATCTCGTGCGTCAGATGGTGTATCTTGTTGCGCTTATTGAGGAAGTCGGCGAGTTTGTTGGACGGCGGCGAGTTGACGATGGCCGAGGAGATGATATTGAGCATCATGTTGGGGTCCTGCTCGGCAGGCAGGCGGTTCTTCGTGTAGAACCGGCCAATGGCCGCCAGATGCACGTCACCACTGAGGATAGTGACGCGCACTTTGGTGTCGCGTGCAAACGCCAAGAGCTCCTCTACGAGCCAGTTGCGCTCCTTCTTATGGTGCTTGGCGCACCAGTGGTCGTCGAGGTCATCGAGAATCTCAATTGAGCCGTCAAAGTCGTTCATCAGTCCCCTGAAGGGCCCGTGCTTGGCGAGCACCTTGACAGGTTCCATGACCCGCGAGGTCAGTATGTTCTCGAGCCACACCATGCGTGGGTACGCAATGGGAACCCCCAGCATGAGCAGGAGATGCCTGATCTGGCTTTGGGAGTCGGCAACCTCCTGCCGCAGCCGGTCAAACATCTGCTTGTAGTGGCCCGGCGTCACAATCTCTTCGTGGCTCCGCTCGGTGCGGCAGTCGAGGCCGTAGAACGCCATGGATTTCCCGAGCCGCGCGTAGACAGAGCGCGGCTGCTGGCGGATGTAGGGGCCCGGCTTTGTGCCAACGACATAGGCGGGCTCGGCGGCCAGGGACTCGGTCAGGCTCAGCTGGTGCTGGAACAGCAGGTAGTACTTAAACGCGCAGTTGCCAATGCCGTTGAAGATGGGGACGCGCATCGTGTGATCGTGGTAGCTGCCAAATCCATCAATGATGTCGTGGTCGTCAAACACGTTGATCATCGGGATCTGAGCCATGGCACTGGGCAGGTCGACCTGCCGCGTCGAGCCGTGGGCACCTTCCCAGTACCCGAACCCATACCACTGGATGTAATGCCACAGGTAGAATGAGTCGATCTCTTTCTCGACCTCCTCAGTGAACTCCATGCCGTGCTTGGTAATTGGGTTCTTCTCGGTAGACCACTTCTTGACGGTCGGCGAGACGGCCTTGATGGCGTCGCAGTAGATCTGGTCGCCACCGCCCAACATCACGTGGAACGGCCGTTCGCCATGATGCTTGAGCACGTCGTTCCACATGCGCCCTTGGAACTCGGACGGGTCGACGCCGTACGAGAAGCCGTTGCACGAGTAGAACATGACATTCATCGTCTCATCGGCGGCCGGCACGTAGAACGTGTACCGCCCTGTCTCGTCGCTGTTGATCATATACGAAACGCTCTGCTGGACCTCCGCCATGGCAACCGACAGGTCGAAGCGCCAGAACGTGACACCCTGCTCCTTGTGGATGGCCTTGGCTGGCACCTCGGCGAGCTTGGGCGCGTCCTGGCCCGTCGCGCACGCCAGCGCCAACACGGGGTCCCGTGAGTAGTCCGACGAGTCGTCTCTCGTCACAATCATGATAGAGCCGCGCCAGGTGTTTGGCGCAAGGTCGTTCATGCCCACATATCGCAGCAGCGGACCGCACGTAATGTTCAGCGGCAGAACCCCGCGAGCTACGTCAATTGGTTAGTCCTCTCTGTCTTCACAGGATGGTGGCGGTGACTTACGAGTGGACCTTGGGCAGTTGGCGGAAGGGCCCTCAATGACCCGCGGGTCCAGCGACCGCGCCTGGGAGTATAGTGACTCTGCCTGAAAACCGTCGCGTTAGCCCGGCTCAATTGGCCGTTCTTTTCCCTCACTTACGTGTGCGCCGCGAAGGCTATCATTGGACGTCGTTTGAACCATCGTATCGAGTTCGGCCAATGTTCGTTGACCCAAATGGAGTCCAAATGGAGAGAGGCCTGTATGTGAACTTCCCGGTCTCCTGGGACCGCGCGTCGCAATTTTCCGACGGCGGCCGTGGAGACAGGGGGCCACTCAAATATTTTCCCTCCGCCTTACATGTACCCAGGTGGTCTGACAGACCAGATCTCTAGCATTGCATATGAGTTCTCGGCCTGTCCGTGGCATTGCTTGAGGCATTGCCCCCCCCCCCCCCCCCCCCCCCCTACGTCTTGCATTTTGACGGTACGTTTAAACGCGACGGGCCGGCTCAGGGTCGGGTTGGGACACGGTAACGCTAAGTCCAGCCCTTGACCCTGTCGTGATACAGCTTTGGCTGCTTTTAACAGAATGGACATGGGTCGTTATTTCAATTTGGGGAGATGTGAGTCGTTGAAGTTTTTGAGAGCTTTAGATAGAGTCGTTCAATGTTTTATAATAGCGTTCGCATAGATGTGAGTCGGTTGAATATCTTTCGGACAGACGTGAATGTTTTAATACCGCATAGACTGTGTGTTGTAGTCACATGTAGTTGTCCGCTGAGTAAATGAAATAAATATATTGGATTGCAGGAATACCCGTACTGATATCCCGGAGCACACATGCTGGCCGTCCAGAATGTGAATGTCTAGATGTTCATATGCAGGCTGATCGTAAAAAGTCCATCGAGATCTGGACACATTGTATTGCAGTAGAAGCTAGCTGCGTTTGGCCCGTTTCGGCTTAGACTCGTCTTTGGCGGCAAAGTCAATGGTACGATTATTCTTTGCGGCACTCTTCTTCTGCTTCGTGTCGAACTTGGCCTGGTGCTCCTGCCGCTCCTTTGCACCCTTCACCTGCAACTCTTTGGCCTTGGCTAGATACCCCTCATCGTCGCTACTCCTACCGATAAGCCACTCCAGGAGCTTAATCTCATCGCCTCGGCAGTCGTCGTTGGGGCTCCCTTCCGACTCCAGAGGCGTCTCGAGGATCAACGGCAGGCCTTCGAACTCGCTGCGGTTCATGATGAGCCGGAACGGCTCCAGCCCCAAAAAGCCTAGCCCAATGTTTTGGTGCAAGTCACGCTTGCTGTCGAACGGCGCCTTCGAGTCATTGAGGTGCATACCCGACAGGTATTTCATGCCGACAATCTCGTCAAACTGGTGCCAGAACTTGTCAAAGACCTCTTCTGTGCGCAGGTCGTACCCGCTCGCAAAGGCGTGGCACGTGTCGATGCACACGCCAATTCGCGATTTGTCCTCAATGTGTTCAATGATCTTCTTGAGATCCTCCAGGACCGATCCAATGACGTTGCCCTGTCCGGCCATATTTTCCAGCACGACCTTGACAAATTTCGTCTCCTTATGTGCGGCATTGATACCGTCCGCGATGCGCTTGATCGTCTCGTCCTTGTCAGTGCCCAGGGTTGATCCTGGGTGTATGTTGTAAAGCCCAATCCCGAGCCGCTCACACCGCTCTAAGTCGTCCTGGAAACATTCTATCGCCTTGGCCCGTTTCTCCTTGTCGGGATTACCAAGGTTGATAATGTACGAGGAGTGGGGCAGGATGTGTTTCAATGGATCGAAATTGTACTCCTTGAGGTTCGCATGAAACGCATCTACGTTCTTTTGGTCATGTGGCTTTTGGGTCCACCGCCGTTGGTTCTTTAGGAAGAGCGCAAACGCATTGCCCCCCATTCGAGCTGTTCGAACAATGGTGTCCTCGACGCCTTGCAGCAGTTAGTTATCCAAATAATTCAAGGAATTGGGCTGGAAAAACCTACCATCTGCGGTGCTCACATGGGCTCCGACGAAGTGCTTGGGCTGGCTAAGCCGAGTAAACGTTCTAAACTCCTTGGTTATCTTCTTTGGCGGCATTGCTCTTCGATCTCTCACACGTAGCTCTGAGGCAATTTTTGGGCATACGCGTAAATGGGTGAAAAGAAGTAAGCGCGCGTGCGCTGGCGTCCCAGCCGCATTCCATGCGGCGACCACCGTTGCATCTACAACCCCTCCGCGAAGCGGGGCTTATGGGAGGTTTGGGAGGGTGGGCCGGCTCCCAAAGAACTGAATTCACCTAATAGATTGGGCACGCCATCATTGAGGGTAGCGTAGCACGCATGCCCCGGACAACCTACTCCACTGTGGAGCTTCTAGGCCAACGCGCCTATCCTGATACGCCATTTGGACTGATAGTGGCGACTAGCAGCCAACGACTGGCCCCTATGTTTAAGTCCGTAAAGCGCATCGTAATTTCAATGCTTCGGGGTTAGCTTGGTGATCAGGGTCAGGGAACGCCATGGCCAACCGCTGGGGCATCTCGGCCGAGAAAGGGGGTCAGCCGTGTGTGTTGTGCGAGCGCACGCTTGGGGCCGCGCCAGCGTGGGCGCTAGAGTCAAACTTTTTTCCATCTCGAATCTTGATCTCAGACTTTTCACTTCTCTACCTCCAACGGTAAAGATCCATAGTGTACTGTAATTGATATAATTGCGTTGTTGCAACTGTGCCAAAAACGTAGTAAGCTTTTTCGGGACTTTTATCTCCGCGGTCACTCCATACCTAGGTGGCAGCGGTAAACGAATCCCGTAAATCGAAGTTAGCCTCTTTTGCAGAAAGGCGTTCGCAGTTCGTGAGAACACTCTTTGATGCGATCTTCTTTTTGAAAAGAGGCAATATTTTACCCCTCATCCGTGCTATCGTATGTATGTAACATTAAATAAACGAATCAGAGTCTCAACTAGTCATCGCCTGTTGTGGTACGTGTACAACGGTCTCGTATTAGCGGAGTGAGCCTCACACCATTTCAGTAAAGCAGCCGATTGCGTGTGCGATGAGCCATTCAAACGCCGAATGATACCATTGATACATGTATTACCGTCCTCGCAGGAGCTTCTCGGCAGTCAGGGACGCTGATTCGCTATCGCTCACATAAAATGGCGTATATCCGTCTGCATATCGAGCAATGTGAGACCTTGTGCAATGGCACGTGACCGCAGATCACAAAGCCTGAAAGGCTGAAAGATCCAACGGTCGATGATCATCACGCAATGGAGGAGCCTGGAGCTGTCTCACCAGGCGCGAGACATTTACGCTTAAATTTTCACCCGGGTATATGGTACAGCCCATACCAAAATTGAAATATATAAAGCCGCGCCTGCCGTTGGCCTTTTTTTAAGGGTTCACTGCTTTGAAGTTTAGTCACTCCGTCCAATAAAAGGCTCAATTGGGCCTAAATATCTATCCATCTTACTCATCATAATGAAGCTCAACGTGGGTTTGGGATCCTCCTCCGCGGCCGCGGACTCGACGATTATCAAGGACGCCGAGGCGAACTATGGCACCGACTCTGAGATCGAGTACATTGAGGGCGGTCGACGAAAGGACATAGGCATCATCTCTGCCATTTTCCTCATCTTCAACCGAATGATTGGTACTGGTATCTTTGCCACGCCTTCGACCATTCTGCTGCTGTGTGGCTCGGTGGGCCTGAGTCTGTTCATTTGGGTCGCTGGTACCCTCATTGCTGCTGCTGGTCTCATGGTTTACCTCGAGTGGGGATCGGCCATTCCAAAGAACGGCGGCGAGAAGAACTACTTGGAATACTACTTCACCAGGCCAAAGTTCCTGGTAACCTCTATGTACGCTTCGTACGTTTTCTTGCTCGGCTGGGCCGCGTCCAACTCTGTCATTTTTGGTGAGTACATTTTGTACGCAGCCGGCACGGAGGTGACTCGATGGAACCAGCGACTCGTTGGTCTCGCTTGCGTGACCTTCGCATTTTTGGTCCACGCCTTCTTGCTCAAGTGGGGCTTGCGTCTCCAAAATGTGCTCGGTGTTTTCAAGCTGGTAGTCATTATGATCATCATCGTCACTGGCTGGGTTGCGCTTTCTGGCCGGCTTGACATTGAGCCCACCCACGCTTTCACCAATGCGTTTGAGGGCACTGATGGTACTGCTTACGGCGTGGTCACTGCCCTTTACAACGTCATTTGGTCCTTCATTGGCTACTCGAACGCCAACTATGCGCTGGCTGAGGCCAAGAATCCCAACAAAATCCTTAAGGTTGCTGCGCCACTTGCGCTCGTCAGTGTCGCCATTCTGTACATGCTGACCAACATTGCATACTTTGCTGTTGTTCCTCGGGAGACTATTAGCGGCTCGGGGCGAATTCTGGCAGCGTCTTTCTTCAGCATTGTATTTGGCAAGCGCGGCGAGACCGCCCTGTCGGTGTTTGTTGCACTCTCTGCCTTGGGCAATGTGATGTCTGTCATTTTCTCGCAGGGACGAATCGTCCAGGAGCTTGGTCGAGAGGGCCTGCTGCCATGCTCGAAGATTTTCGCTTCTAACAAGCCTTTGAACACTCCACTGGCCGGGTTGTTTGAGCACTGGGTTGTTTCTGTTATTGTAATGCTTGCTCCTCCACCAGGAGATGCCTACAACTTCATCCTCAACCTCATTTCCTATCCCCTGTCTATTGTCAACACGTTTGTCGCCCTGGCGCTCATTGGCATTTACCTAAGGCGAGATAATTTCCCTGACTTCAAACCAAAGATTAAGGCTACGTTGCCTGTCACCATATTCTTTTTGCTTTCTTCGATCTACCTGGTCATTGCTCCGTTTGTTCCTCCTAGTGCAGGGCAGAACGTGTACGAGCATCTTCCATACTACCTGCACTGTGTGGTTGCCATTGGCATTTTCGCGGCCGGTGGCCTTTACTGGCTGTTGTGGTCTCAAATCCTGCCACGAATTGGTGGCTACACGATTGATCGGGCCACTGCGACTGAGGAGAGCGGTTGGACGCGACAGGTGCTTATTAAACGATACGCCGATGGAAGCGAAGTTCCTGTTCGGTTCTAAAACCTAATTATTTATTCAACTAACACAATATACCAACGGTCTGGTTCAACTGCAGACATTAACGACGACTTACGATTATTTTAATTAGATATTTGGCCTCTAGAGAAAAAAAAATTGAATTCTGTGCACCTTGAACTGCCAAGCTCCTAACATTTAATTACTTCTAAGGAGAATATTTTAGTACCATAGACTGATCTCGGTTGATTAGTTATTACTTGAAATTTGACCCCGGGAAAAATTTGATATTTTAACCCTTTATATATGTATACTGCTGGTGCGAAATACGTACGTGCTATGTTTCCCACGTATATATACAAAAGTCAAGAGCAATGGAACTCCCCGTGTAACCGTTGCCCGACTTGCATCACGTCTGCAGCCCGCCCATGCACGATCGGAGAACAGGACCTGCGGGCAAGACAGCTGTCGCGAAAAATTACTAGATTAGGCAGAGATCTCAACCCAGCAGATCAACCTTGGTTTCGTCAAGCTTTCTCCAGTACATTGTCATCAGCAATACGAAGAACTCTAGCTGGAGATATGAAAAAGTAGTAGCAGATACACGGAGCAGGCTGAAAAGCTTGAAGTTGTTAACATATGAGCTAAATTTTAGTTGTATTTGGTATAAGATATACGGGCCCTTTAAACAGCCAAAAATACAACCGCCGACTCACATAAAAGAAAAAAAATTTCACTCATATCGGAGTATAACAGGAGGTACGGCAACAGCATTACAGGCTGCCATTGAGGTCACAGCGATAGGCATTTATAAGACGCAGATTCCCCAGTTTGAAGCATTAGGGCGGAAAAAAAAAATTTCCTTAGGCTATAGAGTGCTAGAACCGAGCTAACTAGCGCTATTCTTCAGTACTATTATTTGACGAAATTCTCGCACAGTTCGCGGATTTCGATTAATAGTATAGTCATTTCGACTCGACGTTTGAACCGTTAATCCTACCTGCCTGGAATGCTTTCAGAAACCAAGGCTTACTACTCGTTGGCAGACCTCGGATAGCATTCACTAATTCGCTTTTTTATATACACTTGAACTTTAGGAACTATTCCTCCCTGTTTTATTGTTATTTCGCTTCTCACCTCGAAGAAATATAATAAAGTCCCCCAGGGAGAATGGAGAATTACCTTTACGATGACGACTACATTCCGGGTACCGAGCACATTTTGGCAGATGAAGACAGAATTGTCCGAACATGCAAGGGAGTGCTAAAGCGTGACGGCGAGGTCGTATTGATCCCTCAGCCGAGCGATTCGCCAAATGATCCGCTCAATTGGAGATGGTACCGCAAGTACTGGCAATTCCTGCTCCTGCTGTTTATCACCGCACTTACAGCGGCGACTTCTAACGACGCAGGAGCGGCCCAGGAGTCCATGAACGAAGAACTGGGTATTTCATGGGGCGCCATGAACACAGCTGCTGGTGTTCTGTTTGTGGGCATCGGCTACTTCACGTTGCTGCTCTCTCCGACTGCTTTCTTGTACGGCCGAAAGATTGGTTACCTTATCTGCATCTTTGTCGGGTTGGTAGGTTCAATCTGGTATGCAAGAGTGCAGACTACTGCAGATAGTGTGTGGAACCAATTGTTTGTAGGTGCCTCTGAATCTTGTGCCGAGGCCCAAGTCCAGCTCTCCCTCTCGGATATCTTTTTTGAACATCAGCGAGGTACCGTTCTGGGTCTGTATATCATGGCGACCTCCATTGGCACCTACGTAGGCCCGCTCATCGCTGGCTACATTGCTGACCGGATGGACTGGCGATGGGTTGGTTGGTGGGGGGTCATCATCTCTGGCGGTTTCCTCATTGTGCTCATCTTCACTCTCGAAGAGACTTACTTCGACCGGTCCAAGTACGAGCCGAACCCGGAGAACAAATCTACCGAGACCACTGCCAGCTCGTCTTGCACCGACCTGACCAAGGTTCCCGAGATGGCGGAGTGTGTTGAAGAGCAGCGGGGCAAGTCTGAGCCAAAGAATGGCTACTGGAAGAGGGTTGCCATCATCACCCCGGCCACTAACCTTGTGGGTACAGGGTTCAAGCAGTACATCAAGCGACTTTGGCTGACTTTGCGAGTATTTACATTTCCTCCAGTGCTATACTCGGGTCTTCAATGGGGAGCTCAGGATGCGTGGCTTACGTTCTACATGACGACACAGGACGAAAATTGGTCTGATGCCCCTTACAACTACAGCGCCGATGGTGTTGCCATTATGAATGTGCCCACTCTAATTGGTGCATTGCTTGGCTGTTTCTATGGCGGTATATTTTCTGATTGGTTTGCTCTCTACATGGCCAAGCGTAACAATGGTGTCAGGGAGCCGGAGACTCGTCTCTGGCTCATGATGCTCACCGCAATTATTAGTCCGCTTGGAATGTTCCTCTTTGGCATCGGGACTGCCAAAGAATGGAGCTGGCCTGTGCCCTATGTGGGGCTCGGGTTCGTGGGCTTCGGGTTTGGGTGTGCTGGTGACTTGAGCATGGCCTATCTCATGGATGCCTATCCGGGGATGGTCCTAGAGGGTATGGTTGGTGTGTCTGTGATTAACAACACCATTAGTTGTATCTTCACGTTTGCATGCCAACCATGGATAGATAGCCAGGGCACCCTGAAGACCTACATTGCGCTTGGTATTCTTGACTTTTTCTTCATTATGCTTACTCTGCCAATGATCTACTTTGGTAAGCGATGCAGAAAGTATACCAAGGGTATGTATCTTCGTTTCCTCGAAGCCCGTGACGGTAAGCAACTCATACAAGCTACCACAGTTATAGATGAAATTGCTATTTCGACGAGTAAGTAATCTTTAAACTAGAAATATACAATATAATCCTATAAATTCCTTCAATTGCGAATTTTGCCTAGTTGGTACCATTACATGTATTGTCTAAGTTTTAATTGCAATTACCATGGTGACGGGAGTGTGGTGAAATATCTGAGACCGTAATCACCGCAAAATTAAGCAGTGCGCGGTCAAATCTTAACACGTCAAGATCGGGAAGATCCTCATATCCACCAATCTTCTTGAATAGACCAAAAAATGGAGTATTTGGGGGTACGTCAAGGCAAATGAGTTGGGATTGGGAAGTGCTAATTGTGTGTTTAGAGACTTGCGGCTTCGTTGGATCAGCCCGGATTCAACTGGAAGGGCCTAATTATTGGCTTTACTGCCGGCCAGTACCTCTTCTCGTCATACCTCAACTACCGACAGTACAGGGTCCTTTGCAAAAAGGAGCCTCCAAAGGAAATGCTCGGCGTAGTCGAGGATAAAGTATTTAAGCGAACGCAGGAGTACGGCCGGGCCAAGTCCAAGTTCAGCTTTGTGTCCTCGCTGTACTCTCTAGCCCAGAACCTTGCCATTATCCACTTTGACGTCCTGCCAAAGCTGTTTGATCTGTCTGGTAGGCTCCTTGCCGCGTGGGCCCCGAAAATGTTTACTGGCATTACCGCCCAGTCCATTGTCATGATGTTTGGTCTCAACTTTTTGTCTACGATTGTCGATTTGCCTATGTCGCTGTACTCTACGTTTGTACTCGAGGAGAAGTTTGGTTTCAATAAGCAGACATTTGGCTTGTTCTTTACCGATTTGGTGAAGACTCAGTTGCTGTCAATTGCTATTGGTAGTCCTCTGCTTGCTGGTATGCTCAAGATCATCAACTATTTTGGCGACAAATTCTTCTTTTATCTGTGGCTTTTCTTCCTCGGCTTCCAGGTGATTGCCATTGCTGTGTACCCCACCTTGATTCAGCCATTGTTCAACAAGCTGACTCCACTCGAGGACGGCGAGCTCAAGGACAGTGTCCATGCTCTCGCCAAGCGTGTCTCTTTCCCGCTCAAGAAGCTCTATGTCATTGACGGTTCCAAGCGATCTTCCCACTCGAACGCCTATTTCTACGGCCTCCCATGGTCCAAGCAGATTGTTATCTATGATACGCTGATTGAGAAGAGCTCTGTTGAGGAGGTTACTGCTGTGCTGGCCCACGAAATTGGCCACTGGTCCCTCTCGCACACCACCAAGATGCTGTTGATTGGCCAGGTCCACTTGTTCTCCGTGTTTGCTCTGTTCTCTGGGTTTATCCACAACAAGTCTTTGTATCAGTCGTTTGGCTTTTACAACCACTACCCGATTCTTGTTGGGTTTATCTTGTTCAATGACATTTTGCAGCCATTGGACAGTCTGCTCACCTTTGGCATGAATCTCATGAGCAGGACCTATGAGTACCAGGCAGACGAGTATGCCACTAAGCTAGGCTACGCATCTGAGCTGTCCCAGGCGCTCATCGGCATCCATGTTGAGAACTTGGCCTCGGTTGATGCCGACTGGCTCTACAGTGCGTACACCCACTCCCATCCAATTCTTCCCGAGCGATTGCGAGCTTTGGGAAACAAGAACAAGAAGGAGCAGTAAGCGGCCTTATCTGAGCTTGTTTTTGTAATGGGCTTTTATCATTATTTGTTATTTATGCTTTTGCGAGGGCCTCGTGCTGAAGGTTTTGCGAGGCTGTTGTGTTATGTACGTATCTAGACCTACTTGTTTACCATTTGCCATTGCTTTCTACATATTGCTAGAAGTGATAAAACGGAGACTAAATGATGAGAATGAAAGCATCTGATACGCGTAAGGATAAATCGTTTTACAAGCATAAGACCTGTGGAGCTAATGAGTAGGCTTGCACCGCTCTCGATCTGTACCGGCCAAGCGAACGCAGGACGAGCCTCTCGCCGATGACGTTCGGCCAGCCCGATCGCTCACGCAGACACTAGTGGGCGACGACACTACCGAAGGAGACCCGTCCGGACGTCCCAGAACTGCTGAGGAGTTCAACAGCTCTAGGTGGACGCAATTAAGAAAGCGAACTCGAGGACGGTTCAATGAGCTCATGATCAAATTGAAGCTGAAGAAAGAAGTAAATCCTCGAACGCCCCGACAGCCTACTAGAGATTAAAACTTATACGTAATTCAATGAATGCCAAGCTATTTGACGACGGAAATATCTATTTCACTTATGCACCAGAAAAAAACAACGCGGATACACCGCAGGTTAGCATTAAAACTATTTGGACTTTGAAATTAACCAACTTAGGACCGAGTTGAGGTTGCTCGCTTCTTTTACCGAGATCGAGTAGCACGAAACTTGTCTGTTTTTGATTGAGTTGAGGTCCATTTTTTCAATCACTTCGTCGACCGATAAGGCGTTGTCAAGGTCGTTCTTATTGCCCAGCACTAGCAGAGGTATTTCTTCTAGCGTCTCCTTCTTTGTCAGGGAATGCAATTCTCGTTTTGCAGATTCAAAGTTGGACTCATCCGCGGAATCGAGCACAAATCTTCATCGTTAGCTAACATGTCTGGGGCTGGTATATCGACTATTACTTACACAATGGCATTGACTCCTTTGCAGTAGCGCTCCCACATCGATCTAAACCGCGGTTGTCCGCCGAGATCCCAACTGTCACCACTGTTAGCCGTAGCTCAAGCAAATACTACAAAAGTATGTTCACCCACCATTTGAGTGTGACGGATCCCATTTTGACCCGCTTCATCGCAAATCCCACTGTAGGGATCGACTCGGGGGAGAACCCTTCCCCCACCAAAACCCGCAAAAGCGACGTCTTGCCTGCATTTTGAAGGCCGAGCAGAGTTATATCAAGCTACATTGTTAGTTTTTGTCCTCCTTTGCCGAACCACTTTCACGTACCTCCGTGGACCTTTGTAAAGTTAGTAACCTTCATCTCACAACAGATTGACGACTTACCAAAACAACGACAGCAGATAATCATACAGCTTTCGAAACCATTGCCAGGGCGACATTACGACATGTATATATATAGAGTTCTGTTTATAATGTGTGTCCAAAATATACGATAGTACGCCCCTTTTAACTACACTTTATCTTTGATAGTGATGATATGTAACTGATACAAGATCGTTTTTTTTTTGATAGAGATGAGAGCGTCGACTATACCACGTGTTAATGCCCTGTTTTTTTTTTTTTTCAACTTCTCTCTCTAAGGGAGGGGGGGATTAAACGGCAAAGGCGAGAGAGCTAGAAGCGTTGAGGCCCGTATAATCCACTGCGCAGTATGGGAGGAGTTGGGACATGTGCATCTAATACCACCACTCGCATGAACAGTGCAACTTGTGTATCACTACAGCCGTGCCTGGAATGTGCCGATTGCCAGATCCAGTGTAGCGCAATTATGTTCCATTTCTCTTTTACCTCCGCCTTATCTCAATTGCTGAAATTTTACTTTTCAGCAAGTACACTGTGCAGATGGGGGAGCGGCTTAAGGCACGTAATATATATACAGTTTAAAAAGCCGCATGAGCCGCACAAGCCGCAGCGCAACGTAGCAATATCCCCCTCCCACGATTAGCCGACTATTGCGCAGAAATAGTCCACTGCCTCAATTGACTTGGGGGTAAGCCCCCTTAGCTCCGCTTCGCGGAAACCTTGTAGCCCTCAACTGACCTCTGCGCAGCGGAACCCTGGGGGGTTTGAAAGGACTTACCAAACTAAGCGGCTTACCAAGTATTAATGTCTAGCGAATCAAAAATTCGTATATTTTATAATTGCGGTATATAAGGAGAGAATTCGTATGGCTTGTCCTTGGCTACTCTAGTTCCGGTACTGTGGTACAACATCACACCATACCACCCACCCACCGCCAATAGAGTTTGTCTTCATCTATTGTAATTTCGCACGATAGGCTCTACAAATAGTCACAGTTATGACCCCAAAAGAACGCGGGCTATTATGCACACTGTTCACATCGGTGGGCAATGGCTGTACGATCTGGCTGGCAGCCTCACGAAGGGTACATGAAAATGCCCCCTTTGGGAAAGGATTGGCGCAGCCAAAGGGGGTAAACCTTGTTTTGTTCAAGCCGCGCTCCCCACACATGAGGTGAGTTCGACCCTTGGCTAAGCTTGGCGCGTTGCTCAAGAAGCGGCTGGCGCTGTAAAATTGCACAGGAGATCAACGGAGGCGTATCTTGCAACGCTTACTCCGCTCCAAGCGAATTTTCGCAATATTTTGATTGTTCCTTCCGTATATTTGGTTTTGAGGCTGTTAGATGTCTGTTACGTTTGTAGAGCCTGACTTCAGCAAGTACCCGCAGCATAAGAACTTCCGCACCTCACCGGGGCAGGCCCCAGAGGCTAGCGTAGACCCGCTTGACGCCAGCGCGCCCGTTGACGTGCCTTCACGCAGCGATCTGGCCAAGCGCCGGGGCCCGATTGACGCCAGCGGGCGCGTCAGCCCGTACCGGAGACGAGTCTCCTTCGATACCATCACGAGCATGAATGGCACAGCGCTACAGGGGGGTACGTCGCCGCCGGCGCAGTCGTTCTTCCGCTCGAGCTTCATGTCCTCGTCTGCAGAGTATTCGTCGTACACGGTGTCATCGACGCACTGCGAGCACCACAGCGGCACGGGGTCGCGCACCTTTCTGTGCTCCTTCAACAAGAAGAGCTACTCGGTCAACGCACTGCGGTGGCTTCTGGAGAGCATGATGCAGGACGGCGACGAGCTGGTGTGCCTGCGGCTGCACCAGGGCGTCGACTCGGGGTCGCCTGACAAGAAGTACCAGCAGGAGGCGCAAGAGATTCTGCGTCACGCTGTAGAGCTGGCCGACGAGGCCAGACGCAAGATCAACATTGTCGTAGAGCTGGCCGCCGGCAAGGTTAAAACGATTGTCTACAAGACACTCGTCCTGTACCAGCCCTCTGTCGTCATTGTGGGGTGCTCGTCCAAGGGCTACTCGAGCCTCAAGCGCATGCGCTACAAGCAGTCCATTTCGTCCTACCTGGTAGCGCGCTCGCCAGTGCCGGTCATCATTGCCAGCCAGGATATCGTCTCCCAGCGGGCCAGGCCGACGGATAACTCGTATTTGCTGGGCGTTATTGAGGAGACGAAGGAGTGCTGTGCGGACCAGGGCGAGGAGATTCAGCTGGCGCCATCTACGACCAATAATACCGTTGCCACTTCGGAATATTCGAGCGACGACGTTTTTGACGACGAAGATGAAGATGTAGATTTAGAAGACGATGACGACGGCGACGACGACGATGATAATGATGACATTGACAATGAAGACGATGACGATGAAGACGATGATGATATGCTCGAAAGGAAGACAAGCGATGATATTCCTGAAAGGAAGACGAGCGCTGAGAATAATATCCTCGAGAAGAAGAGAAGCCCCGAGAATAATATCCTCGAGAAGAAGAGGAGCCCCGAGAGCAATATCCTCGAGAGGAAGACGAGCGGTGAGACAAACCTGTCTCCAATTACCTCCTCTTCGTTTAAACTTCCATTCAGGAGAAGAAACAGCTCGGTTGGATCGAGCTCTTCTGCCTCGTCTAACAGCTCTCAGAATACCCGCCGTCGGGCCTCGCTCATGGCGTGGATCATGCCCTCGAAGAAGCCCAGGAGCCGGTCCCTCGGTAAATAGATCTGTTAGTATTATTTATTCCCAATTGCATAACTCCATACGTTACGGATTTACGATACTCCACTACCGGGTACTTCGATTGACCTCCGCGAAGAGGAGCCCCAGGGGGGCTTGGGGGGACCAGTCCCTCCAATTGCTACCTCCCTACTGCTTACGATAATAGCTCTATATATTTGAATACACATCCCACAATATCTTATTAAACTAGAGGTCTGGAATACAAAATAGAGAAAGGGTAAGAATGGCGGTGGGCGGGTTTAAGCGGAGGATGTCCCAACCTTCCAATCACACTTCACCATAGGTTCGAACGAAATTTATACCAAACCCTACCAAAAATGTTGCGAAGCGCTGCTGTCCGAGCATTCTCGACCTCTGCTATTGCCAGAAACGCCACTAGCGTACCATTGCCCAAGAAGAAGGTCGGCGCATTTCGAGGCGGGTATGTGCGGGTTTTCATAATTAAAAAAAAACACTACTAACTCGGGTCTAGCTTCCTTGGCTTCCTGCTCGGTGTGACTATCACCGGCTACGGCTCCTACTACTACCTCGTCGACGAGTACCGGGCTGCCAACAACGTCATCATTGCCGATGTGACCTCCCTGCAGAGCTCGATCAAGAAGCTTGAGGCTCACGTCGCCAGCCTCGAGTCCCAGATCAAGAAGTGAATTGCATTCCTAATGATGTATGATAGTTGTCGTCGTGGTGTAGTAGAATAGACATTGCTATTTATTATTCCCGTTGAGCGTTATTCCGTGTATTAATTGCCCCACAAGAGCAGAGGGGTAGACATTAAACCATAATATACAGCCAATCCACTACATCATATATAGCTAGACAGGACAAAAAGAACGGGACCTACAAATCAGACCCGACCCATTCCCACGTCCTCATAATCTCGCCGTGAGACTCCAATTGCCGAACTCGGACGTTGGTGTTAGTCTCAATAACCCTGGTAACGCTGTCCCACAGCTTCTCCTTGGCCTTTTCATTCTCGTCAACAAGAATCAGATCCCGCAGCTGGTGAGATGCTAGATAGCTGACGGTAATGCCCTTGGTGTCCTCATCGCTGAGCCTCTGCTGCTTGGCCAATCGCGCAAGCACGTCCTGGGCCAGCTGTCGCGCTCGCTCCTTGCGGCTCTTTCTAATCTGAAGCAGCTGCCAAACGCCAGCCAGAGCCGCGAGGCCTATGACAGCTCCTGCAATTCTTCTTCGATAGCGGACCAAGGATCCGGTGACGGTCTTTCGAATGCGGCATTGGAGCGAGATCTTGGCAAGCGAGGTCGACTGGATAATAGACGTGGTGTGCGTGAAGTTCGGCGCGGTATCTCCCTCCTTGGCGTATCCTCGGGTACTCTTACGAACTCTTTCGACCTATAATAATTAGTTAGCTTTCAAAACACTTTAGTTATTCATGAGTGGAAGGGATTGCCTGCCTTACAATAAACTCGTCGTTGTCTTTGATATCCTTGATTGCGTGCTTCCAGAGATCGTCAAACTCCTCGTCACTGAGCTCTGGTGCCTTGATGTCATACAGACTGCCTCTGAGATCGTCGGCATCAATGCCAGCTGGTTCAGAGGTCTCGCCACAGTACGCCGCGGCGTTTCGGTCCCGCAGAATGTCGGCAATTCTCTGGGACATAATGTAGACGCGCTGCTGCTTCTCGGTGTCAGCGACACACTTGGGTGCAATTGGAATAAGGCCATTGAAAGAGAGCGGGTGAGGAACCTGAACGAAGTCAACATCGCACACTGCTTTGAAGTCTGGGTAGCAAGTGGCGTGGCTCGGACACGGAACGCACTTTGGTCGCAGCGCCTCGACAACTTGCTCGAGAATCGGCTGGTCGCCGTAAGCATAGTCATCATCGGCAGACGAAAACCCAACGTCGCAATACCCGACCTCGATTCGCTGCTCCCTCCACCAGCCGGCGTAGGCCGCTAGCAGACCAAACAGTGCAAACGAGAAAATGCGTTGGAGCCAAAACTGGGCCGCTGAGGCGCCTTTCTTTTCCTCTTTAAGCGAGGCTGCAGCCTCCTCTCTATCGATCTCCTCCTTGAGCTTCTCTACCTTCTCGGTAATGGTCTGTTGTTCTTGGGTATCCTCGTTCTTTTGCGACAGAATGCTCTCGCTGGTAACGCTGGTGATGGGCAGGTCTGCGTCGGCAGCGGACAGCGGGCTAGAAAAGAGCGTCGAGTTGCCCTCGATAAGCGGCGACATGATGCTGCTGGGGCCGATGGACTTTTGGAGTGGCGTCATGGTATGCGCTGCCTCCTGCTCCTGCCGCAGCTGCTGTGAGAACTGGTTCGACATTTTGAGCTGATCGAGGGTCGGCATGAAGCTCAGCCGCTTGTTGACGCGCTGCTCAGACTGGAAGGTAAAGTCGTTCACGCTTTCTGGTTTGGAAGCAGCCTTCGGCTGGACGGTCATGGGCACAAACGATTGCCCCGGGTGATCGGGCGTGCCGTACTGTGCGTCGTCAGGAGTCGAGGGAAACGAGGTGAAGTGCCGGATAGCGGACCCTGGGGTGGCCCGGGTGCTCGAATTGCTGGCTACCGAGGACGGCTCCTTAACGGGCTTTGGTACCGGCGTACGCATCCCCTGGGGCTCCGGCATGTTTTCGCCGACATTACTCTTGCGTGACTTTTTGGCGGCTCCAGCATCTTCGTCTTTACTATGGGGTCGCTTCTTGCTGGCCTTCAATTCTTTTGGCGAGCCTGCTGGGGACCCGCTTTGGAACACGTTCTTGTCCGAGAAGGACGCGCTGCTGGGCACGCCCTCTTCCTTATTGGGTTTAGTTCGTGGCGTAGTGCCCACTGGGGCCAGGGGTGCCACTGGAACAGCCTTTTTGGGTTCCTCGATGTTAGCTTCGGTCGGTTCGACAAAGGCCTTGGCGGTCAGTGTCCTCTTGCCCCGTCGCTTCTGGGGAGAAACAAGTTCTGGCTTGAGCTGGGGCGCATCTTCCAGCACTGGCGGCTTCAATTCTGGCTCTTCCACAATCTTAGGCTTCTCCTCTTCCTCTTCTTCTACCTTCTTCTTGCGCGGAGACGTTCGCGTTTTAGTCGGCGACCGTGGTTTACGCGGTGATGCTGGCTCCTTGGTCACTTTAGACGGTGATTGAGCCTTTGTTGGCGACGTGGATCGCTTTGTAGCCTTAGCCTTGGACGGCGACACAGACCGCTAGATACCAATTAGTGTCACAGATCAGATCAAACAAAAAATTTCACTTACAGTTCTGCGCGACGGAGCAACGTCAACAATTCTCTGTCCATTGGGCTCGGTAGTCTGGACTTCCCGCAGAAGCTCGCCAGCCCGGGGAGTAATGTTCTCCTTGAATATTCGCACCAGATCAGCCTTCTTCGCGCTCGACGGATAGTCGATATCATGGAACACGAACACTCGTCGCAAGTCGGCGACTCGCAGTGTACTGGGATCAAAGCCTACACGATTAACCGTTAGCTGTTTTATTATTTTTTTAAACATTTAATATAACCGTTTTACCATACCCTCTTGTAGATAATCCGTATTGTCCATTATACGTGAGCCGCAATTAAAAAAAAAAATGCTACAAATGCATTTAACGTCGCGACATTAAAAAGGGGCGGATGAAGGGGACGGGAAATTGACCCTGTCATGCACGGAACTCCGCGGCCGCACAACTCAAAATAAACAAACGACGCGTCGTCCCCATGACAACATCCCAACCGTTTTTTCTTAACTGCCGGGTAACTCACCCTACTGCTTAGAGCCCATAGAGCGATGGCTTTACACTGTACTGCTACTCAGAGAATGTACCAGGTTCAATATTAGCACCTGGCTATGGATAAATTGGGGGCCAAACCTCCCCTGGGGCTCCACTTCGCGAGGATTTGAGCTGTGACGACGGGGCACATTTGTTACACATTCTTACGGGGATTTTGTAACAGGTTGGGAGTTGTTGTTGTGTGACGAAAAGGTTGATACGGCGGTCTGGGGGCTGACCCTAGCTACGGGAGCTATAGGCCGGCCCTCGAATACACTGCTGGACCAATTGACTTGGGGGCCAGTCCCCAAACCCTTTTGGCTCCGCTACGCGGAGATTTAGTCTGTGACGGAGTGTTTGTTACGCTTTGTAACGAGAGTTTTGTCACAGATTGAAAGTTAGTTACAGTGTTACGAAAAGGTTGTTACGTTGTAGCCCTTGACACCCAAGGGTATGGGGGTCTGGGGCTATGGGGCTATGTGAGCTCGAGGGCTGGCCCTCGAACACACTCGGCTGCTGAGGGTTCCGCTCCGTCGGATGACGGATCAATTGGCCCATTGAATGTGGAATTGTGGACCAATTGGTACCACGGCGTAGTTATGACCATTGACCAGGCGTGGGATTCAATGGTGATGAGTCAGGTTGGTTACGTACGATGGTTCATATGCCGTGTTAGATCTCTAGTGAAGCCGTGCGAGCTCACTGGAGTGTTGTACTGTCGCGCGCCTCCCGACGGAAGCCGGAATAACCACGCATATTTTGCCCATCGCAATAGCGGGGTGCATTCGTGACGCAGAAGCGACTTTCGAGTATAAAAGAGTCGTCTGTTCTGTGAAGAAAACAGTCAAAATGACCGATAAAGGAGCGAACTCTACCCACGTGGGGTTTGCTGAGCAGGATCATCTGCGGAAGTTCCCCGAGGAGAAGAAAGATGAGGAGCAATTCATCGAGCTGGACATCGACCAAGACGCGTCACACAGCTTGGCCTCGACCCACTCGTACGTCGAGGATAAGAACATGATGGACATGGACGCCAAGTATCGGGCGCTCAACAACCCGCTGGGCGTGGCCACCTCGCCCACCAGCAAGGCCGAGATGTCGCGA
This sequence comes from Blastobotrys vanleenenianus, assembly GCF_965637985.1. Lineage (NCBI taxonomy): Eukaryota > Fungi > Ascomycota > Dipodascomycetes > Dipodascales > Trichomonascaceae > Blastobotrys > Blastobotrys vanleenenianus. The sequence goes on along the minus strand of NW_027481861.1, from coordinate 121,116 downwards.
CCGCCTCCACCGCCGTTGGACCTTGACGAGGAGCACTACTCGGTGAGCCACGCGGCGGCGCTCGTCTCATCGTACCATGATCCGCACTTGAATCACCCCACTGGGGCTGCCAGGTTCGATACGCAGGCGCAACACGGTGCATATTCGAAGCCCGGTGAGGAGAACCCGGCCATCGCCAAGGAGCTGGCGCAGATGTACAAGAAAGTGCTGCGGTGCATTGAGTTGAGGCACAAGTACCAGCGGCTCTCGAACCAGCGGGAATTTGACAACCCAAAAAACGGCCCCGAGTGGAATATCTACCCTCCGCCGCCGAAGCCGGCTTGGAAAGGTAGGGAGTTTGAGCACCACTACGGCGACACAAACCATGCCGGTGGGAAGAACAAGTACACCGGGTGCAAGGAGGTCGGGGACAACTTCAATTACGACGAGTGCAAGATCCCGGGCCCGGACGATGGCGTGTTTGAGGTCGACGAGCGGGGCGTTTTCCAGGTCTATGAGTCTGCTGACGCCAGGAGCGAAGGGAACGCCGTTGTAGACGTGCCGACGATTCGAGACTACTACATGGCTCTCAACGAGATCATCGCCATTAGTGGGGAGGGCCCTGTCAAGAGCTTTGCGTTCCGACGACTTGAGTACCTTGAGGCCAAGTGGAACCTGTACTCCTTGCTGAACGAGTACCAGGAGACCTCTGACTCGAAGACCACGCCGCACCGAGACTTCTACAACGTGCGGAAGGTGGATACCCATGTGCACCACTCTGCCTGCATGAACCAGAAGCACTTACTGCGGTTCATCAAGTACAAGATGAAGAAGTACCCCAACGAGGTGGTCATCTACCGAGACAACAAGCTGCTCACGCTGAGCGAGGTGTTTGAGTCGCTCAACCTGTCTGCGTACGATCTGAGTATCGACACGCTTGATATGCACGCGCACAAGGACTCGTTCCACCGGTTCGACAAGTTCAATCTCAAGTACAATCCCATTGGCGAGTCGCGTCTGCGAGAGATCTTCCTCAAGACCGACAACTATATCAAGGGGCGGTACCTCGCCGAGATCACCAAGGAAGTCGTGGACGATTTGGAACTGAGCAAATACCAGATGGCCGAATATCGAATCTCCATTTACGGTCGACACCCCGACGAGTGGGACAAGCTGGCGGCGTGGGTCGTCGACAACAAGCTAGTCTCGGCCAACGTGCGGTGGCTCATCCAGGTGCCGCGGCTCTATGACATATACAAGAAGGGCGGCATTGTCGACAGCTTCTCTGAGATTGTCGACAACATCTTCAGGCCGCTGTTTGAGGTGACCCAGAACCCGCAGAGCCACCCAAAACTGCACGTCATGCTGCAACGGGTCGTGGGCTTCGACTCGGTTGACGATGAGTCCAAGCCTGACCGCATCATGCACCGAAAGTTCCCTACTCCGAAGTATTGGGACACTGCGGAGAACCCGCCGTACTCATACTACCTGTACTACCTGTACTCCAACCTGACTTCGCTCAACGCGTGGCGAAAGCAGCGCGGCTTCAACACGTTTGTGCTGCGACCCCACTGCGGTGAGGCCGGTGACCCCGAGCACTTGGTAGCCGCGTTCCTGTGTGCGAAGGGCATCAACCACGGCATTCTGCTGCGGAAGGTGCCATTCATCCAGTATCTGTACTATCTCGACCAGGTTGGCATTGCCATGTCACCGCTGAGCAACAATGCGCTCTTTTTGAACTACGACAAGAATCCATTCTACTCCTACTTCAAGCGGGGCCTCAATGTCTCGCTGTCCACTGACGATCCGCTCCAGTTTGCCTTCACCCGGGAGCCGTTGATTGAGGAGTACTCTGTGGCAGCGCAGATCTACAAGCTTTCGGCTGTGGACATGTGCGAGCTTGCCAGGAACTCCGTGCTGCAGTCGGGTTACGAGGCGGAGATGAAGCGACACTGGCTGGGCAAGAAGTATTATCTGCTGGGTCCGGAGAGCAATATCATGGAAAAGACCAACATCCCTGATGTTCGAATGTCCTACAGATGTGAGACGTACATGCACGAAATCGGTCTCATGGAGCACTATACTGGTGAGAAGAGCGAATTGCCCTATACCGGCTCCACTGACTAGCCAAATACATCTGGTGGCTCCTTGTAACGGAGCTTTCAACACAACCGATTATTAAAAAGTTCAACCGACTTTCAAATGACACGAGTTCAACCGGTCTGATAAAGTCTATTAAAAAAGAGCAGCCAGCTCATATTTAGATTACTGTAGTACATAATTAAAGAACCAATTGTAAGTACACGTAGCTTTTTTCGGCGATTTTCGGACCTTGACTTTTCATCGGCACTGTCGAGGCATAGGCCAATGTCAATGGCCCCTGAGGAAAATCCAAATTTAATGCATGCATTCCGCTGCATTGAACTACCACCGCACATATACACAGGAACTGAATCTGTACTACACTTGTACGGTAGGGATCCACCGAATCTAGCCCCGCCTCCTATATTATTAGGCGCCTCCAATATTTCGGGCGTCTTGGGAAGAATCCCAAACTGCGAATACAACCCGAATGATCAATTCCCTCCAGTCGAGCCCCTAAATATCCCGCTCCACGTGAACCCCCCTCCCCCCTAAATATCCCGTTACTCCACTTTTGGAGCTTCCATTGGCCCTAACAAGTTTACAAATATTTGTAGAGTGGTCACGAGCTATGATCTCCTCGCCAATTCAGCACCCGATTACACTTACTCTGGCAGGTTGCCAACGCCAAAGCTATTGGGGACTTAATGCCACGGGTACATAGCCATTCCATATTCTACAATAATACGGGAGTGACCGGTTGCTGCCGATATCCCAAATAGGAAGCCCTGATTAATCTGATAAGATTAGATGGGCGCTCGCGCCAGCACAAGGAACTCGCCGCCCGAAAAGATCTTTTTTTCCAATCTCCGCGACCCATCTCCGTGTCACACCAGCCACACAACCAACCGTGAACCATCAGATGTGATAATGCCGCCGCAACAACCAATAGCTCCTGCGGACGGTGTTCCATCTAGTGCACTATCGCAGGCGCCTACGATATATCCCAAGAAGGCCCCATCGGCGCCTATTGCGGCTATTGTAACCTCCAAGAATTGGACTCTTCCGCCACGGCCAAAGCCCGGGAGGAAGCCAGGGGACAAGCGCAAGGCTGGGCCTCCAAGTGGTAGTCAGGCAGCCAAGAAGCGGCCGAATGAACAGGTCCGGGAGCTCGAACAGCAGCTTTTGGAGGCTCAGAATGAGATTACTAAGCTCAATAAGATCATCGCCGGGCTCAAGTCGGAGCTCTCTCTGTATAAGAACGTGCACGAGATCGAGCAGAGCCTAATAAACGAAGACTCTTCACCTGGTCAGATTCCGCAAAATACGCCTCCAGCAGATTTGGAGTCCAAGGGGGACCACGAGGACCATGACGGCATGTGCGGCATTTGCGACGCCGGAGACGGGTGCCTGTGCGACGATATTGGCATCCGCCGGCGGACGATCCAAGCGCCTCCCAAGGAGGCGAAGTTGGAGTTAGATATTAACTTGGCCGATATTGGCGAGATCAAGTCGGTGCCGCTGCGGCGGAACCCGACCCAAAAGCCACTGAAGCACCGGTTCAAGAAGCTGCCCCAGGCCCGTGAGCGCGATATGACCCCGATATATTCTTCGCACAGCCTCCGCAGCAGCCAGGAGTCGACCCCATCCACTATACAGAGCCCTTCGAACGAGTTCATGGCGGATGACGCTCAGATCGACCCTTGTGGGTTCTGTTCCAAAGACACGCCATGTCTTTGCCGGGACACGCTAAAGGAAGAGTCCAAGAAGAGTGCCAGCGAGCCGGGGTCGTGTGCCCAGTGCCAGGAGGACCCGATGTCGACACTGTTCTGCGCGAGCCTGGCCTCTGCCAGCAAACACAAGCTCACCTCGAGCGCTACGGTGTCATGCAAGGAGGCGTACCAAGTAATATCGCGGCACAAGCAGTTCACGGCAGCAGATCTCAGCGACATTGTAAATAATCTTGAGTCCGACGGCACTCGCGTCGACGTCAACTCCCTCTCGCATGCCTTGAAAAAGCTTGATCATTAACCAACTAGACGTTATTTATTGTACATAGATCTTTGTAATTATCTCCTGTAATTATTTTGCCTAACATCCTTTGACCTCCGATTTTTTAAATCAAGAATGAGTTCATGACATTGTAAACTAGATACAAGCTAATCAAATTTTTAATCGAGCTAGAGCTGGGAAGTGGTCACGTTGACGCCCTTGATTGCATCGTCGTTGACAAACCAGCTCACCTGGCCGCCAATGCTGTTGACAATGGAGCACGGTAGGTTCCTCTCAGGGTGCTCGAAGATGTCCTGGAGAACCGGAGCCTTACCAGCACCCTCAGCAACAAAAGTGAGGTGAGAAGCAGCCTTGAGGACCGGGATGGTGATGGTGATTCGCCGCGGTGGTGGCTTGGGGCTGTCCTCAATAGAGGCGACAATCTTGGTGTTCTCCTGGAGCAGCTTGTGGCCCGGGAAGAGGGAGCAGGTGTGGCCGTCTGGACCGCAACCCAAAAGAACCAAGTCAAGCGCAGGAACCTCGCCGGCGACCTTCTTTCGCAGAACCTCGGCGTATCGCTCGGCAGCGAGATCGCTGTTGTCCAGGGCGGACTCGTCCACAGTAAAGACGGTCGGCTGCTCGCTCAGGTGGTCGAGCAGTTCCTTCTTCAGCAGGCCGTAGTTGGAGTCCTCGTGGGCCAATGGCACCAATCGCTCGTCGGAGAAGAATATCTGCCACTTGGACCACTGGACGTCAGTCCGATCCTTCAGCCCGAGTCGGAGAGACTTGACTAGTGACCCACCGGAGACGGCGACGTTGAACACTGGCTTCGCGGCCAGGGCCTTGTTCTGGATCTTGACAATGTGCTCAGCCAGAGCATTGGCAACCTGCTGAGACTCGGCATAGGAATATACAGTCGGGGCCATTTTCAATCACTTTATTGTAATAATTGGTTAATTGAATGCACCAGTAACGTTCGCAGCGTGCAGTAGTACAGTTTGATCGGGCAACGGCGATCCATTGTGGTGCCCCCCACCGGCCGGCCGCCAATATAGTAGGATTAATTAAACTTCTCTAATTCAGTTCACTGACTAGCTAGCTAGCTAGCTAGCTAGCCGCTTTATCGCATATGACCCTGTCGTTTCAGCGCAATTAGTTATACTGTAATGGCAAGATATAGTATATTTAGACGATTGGTTATTTAAGTTCCTAAGGGGGGAGTATGTGTAGCACACACGTCTCAACGACAACAATAACACACATGGTACTTTGAGCCCCATGGAACAAACGAATTGCTTAAGGAGAATACAAAAGGCATAATTGAGCATAACTATTCATCTAACTGCCTTCATTATATTTTCCCAAAATCAACTACCGGTACAACCATTGTAGTTGAACCTAAAGGTTTAATTGATCGGGTGATTATATCACACATGTAACTGCAACGCATCCAAGCCCCCCGAGAGGGGATTGGTCATGATAGAAACGCCCTACATGCAAGATCATTATCCTTGTCTTCTATGCCGCTGGGTTTTAACGGCCCTCTGCATCATTTTCAGGGGTTTTTTACGCCTTCGGCAACGTGAGCCGGGGTCGTGGTACCTTACCTGACACTAGCGGCGCGCAGTACTACTGTATATGATGCTCCCCCTATGCATAACGCTGCTCCACGCCGTTGAATAACGGGAAAGACCCCAATCCAATGAAAAACTTACAGCCTTGAAGGAGTTGCTCGTTTTATCATTAACCCCTTATATGCTGCGAGTTTTATTTTTCTGATTTTTCACCTCCTAGGGGTATCGGTTGGTCCTCGGGACTCGACAATGAATTTACTCTCTGGTAGTTTTACAAGGAAGACTCGGCTGAGCAGGCGTAAGCCCGCTCAATTGGACAATTTAAAATACGTACAAGCAATTGCCGATGATGTGCTCTTCAAGATATGGTTCTAGTAAAGTGACAGTCAACCGATTCTTCACACATGTAGTTTGCCGGTGGCCACCCTTGTCAAACGCCTACATTAATTGGACAAGGAAGGAACTACGTACTGAGTACAGGCCGCATAAGCTTGTTTTATGCAGCACCATGTAGTACCCGGAGAGACGAGGAGAGGGCTTGTGTTTGGCAGTGTTAGGCAGTTGCAAAGTCCATGTAAATCATACTAGGCTCTCCTCGGATTCAATTCTGCGTCCTTATAAGTGGCGAAGGTTTTTCCCTGTCTAACACATTTTTTCGAACTCCTTTCCTTTATATTGCCTTTTGGATTCATTCGGTCCGGGAATTTTACTTGGTAAAAAGCTGACCGGACATTCCTAGATTCAGCTGTCTCAATCTGAGTTTCACCAGATGAGGAATTAACTGAGCTCCATTGTACTACACCAACTGCTGGGATTTCTGATAAACATACACAAATAACGCAAGCACAACATATAAATATATAGAAGGTATCACGGATGTACCGCAGAGCACCGGCAGGAAGCAGCTGAAAACGTCCACTCCAACGTGACTACACACGGTCTGCCTGTCATATATACATTCGGATCTTCTCTTTATACGCACGTCGTTGTCCAGAAAACGAGAGTCTCGACCAGCTTTAAATCCTCCTCAAAATACAGTTGGCTGTGCCTGGTCATTGACGCAGCTTGGTGACCCCCCTGAAAGATATTCTGTTACAGGCTACGTTACTAGTGCGTGCGCAGCCGCATCATGATGATCTCGGAGAAGCCAGACTTCTCGCCCTTCTCTTTTCGCTCCAAGGCGAGCTCGACGAAACTAGCACGGCATCGTCCCGGACCACTTAATATCGCCATCGCCAACGACCCGACCTGGGCCAGCCCTCATAGTGTTTCGCCGACCTGCTCTCCACCGTCATTCCCTGCCCCGCGCCCGCCGTACTCTGCGCGATCGATTGAATTCGACAGCTTCAAATACTCGCATAAGCACAAGCACTCCTTTATCCCTGTTCCGCCCAAAAGCCCATCCCGCATTTTCGGCATCTCGCAGGAGGAGCAGGTCCTCATTTTGGAGCGAAAATATTCCAGCATCGGGCTCACACCACTAACCAGCCCTTCAACGCCCCACCAATTCAGCACAATGGGGATTACGGACACAAGCTCGCCAGCTCAGGAGTTTGACGAGGAGGTCGACCGAGTAGTCCAGTCATTTATTCATGAGGAGTTGTCGGCGCTAGACTCCTTTGGCGAGCTGTTTTCCGCTAAACGACAGCAACCTCCTAATACTACCAGTACTACGACTACTACTGGTGGAACGAGATATAGTGGAAGCCATCGGCTAGCCTCACATGGGTCTACGCCAGATCTCAACTCAAGCATGCATTCAGATATAACGTCACTCTCCTCGCGGGCCTCGCTGACAACTAGTTCAACACATACTGATTTGGTGTCGTCGCCTGTCTCGTTCGTCCATGAACTGCCTGAACAGCAGCATGCAAACGCTGCTTTTTCTTCTCCTTCGTCTTACAATGGCGTTGTCGTCGGGGACAAGCCTGGTGCGGCCAATTCTCCGCCAAGACTCCGCAAGTCAACCAGCATCGCCGGCAAGTTGAGGAGCTTCGCCCGACGAGGCTCGAGGAAGAATTCAGCCGTAGCTTCCTCTTCAATCAATCCGCTAAAAACTCCTCAGACCCCAACCATTGACATGAAATTTGCATCTGAGAGATGAAAAACTGATGCCTAACGAAAAACTAATGGAATTGCACGCTTTATTTAATCTTTTATTATTATTACCACCGGTATTGCCGTACCTAATAACTTTTTACTTTTCTTTCCAGTTACTGTTGTTGCCCTGGCTGGTGTATTCTGTGTGTAAAGTTATAGTTCGACAAGCCAGTTAGAGCTTATTTCACTTTTTCACTGGCTATCGGAAATGAAATGTTAAGGCAGCCCTGAGAAGATGCTATGCCATATATTCTACCAGTGGGTGGAATAATACACTGTGCTGAGTATAATGCACCTTGAGAGTCGAGGAATCCCTCAGGGGGAGGTGACATGTGCCTAGCGGAAAAATAGAACTCGCAGCTACGAGACTCCAACTATTTCGCAAGAGCGTTAAATACCATATATACAATTAGACCTTGCTGGAGTCTTACTACCGGGACCATTACCGTTAGTTAATATTATTTACCTGACAGCTAATTGTCCGAGTTATTTACATCGGTGTGACTAATTAATGCGAGCAAGCTGAGATACCAAAATTACAACGCATAAGCTTCCAAGAGGACATAAAGCATGCCTATGATTAAATATGTAAAAGACGACATGAGTTAAACGAGCACAGGGCATCGATTCCCAAGACCCGGATGGTCCGAAACTCCGAAGATAATTTGTGCTGCATAATCTTGGCCTTAAAATGGAACATATGCCGGCAAGTTCACCTGGCCCGATAATAACTTGTATTACAAGTAATGGCGGTGAAAATTGTATTTAGCCCACATAACCGAATGGTATTGACGAAGACATAACAATTGACAGTGCAGCAACTTCAATTGACCGAGAAGGGCCCTTTGGTCAAAGCTCCGTGATCGGCGTTCTACTGATCTCCCGCTATAAGCAACTGTATGCGATTAGTGCCGGCCGACCACACGGCACAATAGGCTTACGGTACATGTCACGTTGCAAAAATACCTGCCAGTAGTTTACGTATGTTAATCGTTTCACAAAATAATTGGCATTAGTAGATTACGTATAAGTTAGTCGTTGCGAAATAAATAATTCGGTTAGTCATTCATCTCGGAAGCGGGAAGTCACTTCCAGTGGTACCTCTGATTCGTTGGTATATTATTTTCCATTCCTAAGTGTACGTAGCGGGGCTGGTAGTCTTCAGCTCGATACGGAGGAACGGGATCTGTCTCGTCGGCCATTTCAGCCCAGAATGCAAGTCCGTTAGTGGACGTGTCTCCCGCAATGGAGATGGGGAACTTTAAAACCGCATTGCTGCCGTAACCAGCAAAATGCACCGAAAGCTTTGCCTCGTAGTGACGCGAGCTCATGCAGGAGAAGTAAGACGGCACTATACGTGCCTTGTTCTTGACAGGAAGGACCATTGCAATGTACACCTTGGTGTAGTATTCGGAGTAGCCCTCGCGGTCGTTGACAGACTTGAGCTGCCACGGGTCCTGCCCTGCGATCTTGATCGCCTTGGGAGTGAAGTTCATGGTCTGCGCGTGCACGTTGGGGTCGCCTGGCTTTGGGTAGTACCCCGGGCAGCCCATGGTCTGCAGACTGTGTGCGATCAGCGTGTACGTTGCATTCTCAAACTTGGGGAAACGCGGACTTGGATCTGTCGTCCGGAACTTGACCTCCAGTGGTACGATCGTCTTCTGGTTGTGGTCAATCGACAGTGTAGGCTGCGATTGCACAAACACTGTGACGTCCTGCTCGGCGGGAGCCCGCTTGAACAGGGATCCGGACTTGAGTTTGAGGGTTGAAATGCAGGGCTGGGGCTCGAGGTGCAATGGCGGGTAAGATGGAACAAACTTCAGGTACTTCGTGCTTTCCAGCAATGGCTTGGCCTGGTCTGCGCTTACAACTGAAACGTGGACCTTATGCGTCGTCACCAGCTTCTTACCGGGAATGTCGGGCGTCTGGTCGGACCACTCGAACGGAGAGCCCACAGAGGGAGTGATATGCCTGTGAAGATCAAGTCCGTAGTCGCACGCAGCATCTGGCAGCAGGCGCGGAACTTGTAGTGAATACGGGAATGTATATTTGTAGCCCTTAAGCAGCACGTTGTCCTCGGGCATCGCCTCTGGAGGGACGTTATACCTTTGGAGGGTGACTATTTTGGTAAGGGTGGACCCGCTGCTGTTTGGCGTGACCGTCTCCTGTTGTTGGAGAGCAATCAGCACGCGGTCGAAGTGAATATCTGCGAACGGGGTAATAGTCACCGTCCCTAGGATATCGTCTCCGAGGTTGAAGGTTTGGGATGTGTTGATGTACCGGACCTGGATAGTAATTGGCGACAAATTTGTAGTATTCGTTTTAGTTACTTCCAGTCCTGGGTGGTACTTGGGGGGGCTATCTCCTGGAAAAACGCCCGCAGATCTTGCAGTGGTAGTCATATTGATTTGAATAGAGGAGGGGAACAAGGAGGGAAAAAACCATGTAGTCAATGCAAGAAATGGCAGAAATCCGTGTCTTTTTATATTTTCTCTCTCTCGTGGAGGTGGCCCTTATTACCCGTAGGGTACCTGGAACGATTTTGTCATGTTGAGGTTAGCTCCTCCCTATATGCATGTTTCAGCTTGCCTTACATAAAGCGGCCTCGCATGCCCTTAGCGGATTGATCGGCACCGACTTTTACCCGTACGATAACAAGCATGGGGGAGGAGGTAGTGGTTGGAGGACAGGGTCTACACCGCGTTGCTGACTCACACACGATAGCCACATAATCAAGCTTTCTTTTTTCTTTTATTTTTCACCTAAGAATGAGTTGCTATCACGTATCTGATATTCACTACAATATTTAGAAAGATTTACAATGAGGAGATTGTATTAGTAATTTGTAATGCTAGGGAGAAATTTTTTTACCAGTAGGATGTGTTCCTACAGCTATTGCCCGCACTTCAACACGAGAGAATAAAGGTGGGTGGTGGAATTTCGTGTGTGTGAACCAATTTTTTTTTTTCATGTTGAGGTTGGAGAGAGTGGGGGCAGGAATACGATCGGAATATCAAGCCCGTGTAATTACGATGGTTATCGACCTACATCAACTGACGAACCAATTGGATATGATGCCACGCTTTCTGGTTTGGAATGTCGTGGAACGCTCACTGCTGCCGGTATGCGTATCGGGCGAGGGCAACCGCATGCGGGCTGCATGTTGAGGTGGGCCAGAAAACTTAACTAATCCACCACTTAATTATGTGGACCCGCATACGGCTATCACTCAAATGACAAATTATAAATGCAGCTCTCCTTGTAGCAATACGGCGCAGATGACAGCCATCCCACTTTTCTCGAATTACGAATTTCATACAGTCGCAGCTGTCCACAAGACAGAGCCGGTCATAGATCTCTTGGCTTAGAAATCAAGCCAGTCAGATGTCAGAAATTCCTTTGGCTGGGACTTTCCTTGCGGCTGACCACATCCTGTCTAAATTGCTGCGGCGGAGGTATGCAATAGCGGGGAAGTGCATTATGTAATGCGGCGCGGCGGCCTTACGTGAGAGAGGGTCCAACCTCGCGATAACCGCACATTCCGAAAATCCTAAAAGCGTTCCCGCCTAAAGAAGCTAATCGAGAACGAGAGAGCCACAATGGGTACGTATAATAGCGCCGTACACAGTGAAAATTTAATGACATGCACGCACTAACACATCTTTTTGTTTTAATTCTGTCGTATAGGAGTCGCCTTATGGCTTATGCCCAAGAAGAACTCGCCGTTGTATGATGCGCTGCAGTCGACGATTAACGGCCTCACCTCCCTATTCGACGACGCTGAAGGATTTGCACCCCATGTAACCTTGACGTCCGACATTGTGGACTCAATGAGCCAGGCTCACGTTGATTATATTCTCGACAGGGCTCTCGCTGCATCAAAAGCAGTACCGCACATTGATGTTGTATTCGACACACTGACCTACGGACCCTCTTTCCTGCGCAAAGTTTACTTCCAGGTGGAACCTTCTTCAGCATTGATTTCGCTGGCTCAGATTTGCAGGGAGGAGTTTGTATATCTGCCGCGACTGATTACGGAGCAGAAGAACTATAACGCACTGTCCGACGAGGACAAGCAACGCATTGACTCACAGGCTTCAAAGGCGGCACGCGATTGGATCGCTAGCGACTTCAAGCCCCACCTCAGCCTTGTGTACTCGGATACCTATCCCATCGACGAGGCGCTCCAGCGTACTATTGAAACGAGGCTCTCTGATGTTTTTGGACCTGACTTTAACAACAGGGGTCTGGGGTGGACGAATGGCCGAATTGCTTTGGTTTCGTGTGAGGGACCAATTGATTCCTGGCAGGAGCTGGGCTACCGTGATATTTAACTAACTGCACTATTCATTTCGTTGTATTTCTTCAAAAGCTTTATGCCATAGCGTACCTCCCATCAATTACCTTTCTATGTTTTTTATAACTACCACTGCGCGAAGTAGTCAGAAGGTTAGCGACACATTTGACCAGCTGACGATTCTCGGCACAATCTCGTCCAACGCTAAGTGATCATACGTTAATATATAACTGCCAGTCTATCAGACGGCTCTGGGGCTCTGTGAAGGGGCATTCTAGCCATTTATGCTATAGTCTGTAATTGCCTAAACATAACGTACCGGTATATCACGGATATATTGTGGCCTGCAAATATCGGGTAAGTCGATATTATCAGCTCTTATCGCTTGAGATATAAGTAACTCTTAATCCCTACAGTAGAAGGCGCTACGATAATAATTCCTAGGTGAACTGTTTTGTTTCTTACCCTGGGTATAATGCACTATATAACTGTAGGACTCAATTGATATGCAAGTGAACTTGTTAACCGGTTATACCTTGGAAAGAATGTATTAAATTTTCGACGGAGTCTTCTAGACTCAACCGAAAGTGTGAATAGATTATCACCTGGTCGAAACGGGCATATTATTACCTGTACTGTAGTAAAAAATAGCAACCGCCGCGTATTACCCCTTTTAGCAGCTCCAATCGGTGAATCAAGAAAGATGGTAACGTATCACTGCATTTCACAAGCTCCAGTTGATGAGATGTTACAATCAGTCATAGGCGATTAAGCAATTTCGTCTCGGTAATTTCAAATTTATTAATACCAGCCTGTCATATTTTAAAATTAATGGAGCTTATCTATTATTGATGGGTTATGGAACCTACCTTTGTATTCCTCGGTCAGGCTATAGACGGATCGAACAACCCATATACCTACTGTAGTTTTCCTATCTGCCGGTACTGTATTTGACTGCGCGCAATCAATTACCGGTACACTACTCAAGAAGGTTTTCCCTCATGCTATCAGCGGTCTACCGCTGAGGAAATCGACCCCGTCTACCTTTACTGGATATTGTTATATTATATTAGAAACCTCATGTACTTCTATTAGTCTCCTTCACCCCAGGCAACGGACTTTTAATCAAGATTATTATTATTATACCTACTGTCCTAGAGTACCAATTGACCCATCATAAGACTAACTGCTTACATTTACACGTGCTCCTTAACAATATCAACAGGTTCAATATTATACGCCCGAGAATAATGGCTGGGGTATCCATGGGCTGTGCTCCTTTATGACGCCCCATGATGGCGGTTCCTCATCACATAAGTCTGTGAGGCGCTGCCGGGGTAACTAGCGTAGTGACGGAATAGGCATCCGCTCCGTGCTCTGCACGTGATGTAACACTGACTACAACAAAAAACCGCGCAGAAGGCGAATTCGATATACGTACCATACCATACATCTGGCGAAACGAGGCGATGAGCGATGCGACTGATATTACTTGCATCGGGCTGAGCTATGGGGAGCTTGGGCGAACCCGCCCAAGTCTGCTCTATTAAGCTTTTGCAACCAAAATAGTCACAGCGCATTACGCAATTCACAAAGAATGCTAATTAAAGAAGCACCCATAGGTAAAGAAACAACCTGGGCATTGATATACACATGATATATGCTCTATAAGTTCATGTTCCCAGTAGCTAGCTACGGTGTATCAATAGTATCGTTGAATACAATGAACTGACGCTACGAACACTTAATCTCGGATTGTTTCAATATTATGCACGGGCGCCGCACAGCGCCTCAGCCGTGTATCCCAACGATGGGCAATCCGGCATGCGCCAAGCAGGCTTTGAACCTTCACAGCCTCGTTTTTCTTTGACACCGCCGTACGGCAAAGCGCTAACGCACAAACCCCGACGTAATAAGACCCGCCGTCCATCTACTGGACCGCTAGGAGCCTGGTATTATAAATACGATTTGAATAGCTCTCCCAACTTTGCTTTCCGGACCATCCGCACCCAAAAGACCCCAAGGAACAATGAACGGCCATCCATCGAACACTCTTATCGTCGCTGGGCTTAGCAAGCCTGACTTCGGCGGCGAGCCGTCCTTTGCATACCATCTCAAGACACTACTGGCGAGGCACGAGGTGCCCGTCGTGCACTGGGCGCCCCTCAAGTCGTTTGGCCGCATTATTGTCGTCTGTGAGACAGCCAGCGACGCAGTCAGCGCTAAACTCGTTATCGGCACGGCATTCATCGAGTCGTCGCGCCAGCTCAGGACGTTTTTCGGCCAGCACACGCCGCTGTCTGTGTTTGAGCAGGGCTCCTCTGGCTACCTCCAGCTGCCCGACGCCGGGCGGCTGTGGCTGATCTCGCCTCCCCCGAGCCCACCATGCGACTGGGAGTCCAAGCCCGAATCGGAGCCTAACAAGGAGGCGTTTTTCTCTGATCTCAGCGAGGCGCTGCTCGACGCCAAGCGCGATCAAGAGGAGTCGGTCGTCGCAACGGCTGCACCGTCCGCCTCTTCCTCCTCCGGCACACGACTCACGAGACGGTGCACGCTCCACGAGAGCCCCTCTCCGAGCACGCCGGACCTGCCCCAGCTCAATACGGACATCCCGCGGTCTCCGGAGTCTTCTCAGCTGCCGACGCCGACTATTGTGCTCGAGTGGGACGAGGAGGAGGAAGAAGAGAATGAGAACGTGTCTCCGGGGCCCTCGGTGAAGCAACTGCCTAGGACCGAGCTTCCTCCAGTCCACTAACCGCCCTCCACTCTCCACAGCATTCAGTGATATTTATTTATTTGTCTTTAAGTTCTGGTAATAGATTGCATTTGAAAAAAGCCCCCGGCTTTTACTATCGTACTTAGGGGGGGGGGGAGCAGGCCGCCAAATTCGCCCTAGGTCCGCTTCGCGGAGGGCTCTGATCGGCAATCGAGTACCTGAGAGTTTGCAGATTAATAAGAGATATCATAATATGTACAGGAAAGATATAGGTTATGCAGCCTCTTTTTGGTTAACCGGAGTTAGTACGCCATCGTTATCATACTGCGCCTTGAAAAAGGTGTAATGGAGAATGATATCATCAACGTTGGCCATGGCAGGGTCCGCTGCAAAATCGGGATCTATGAAGAAGAACACTGGCATGTCCACCTCTTCGCCAGCTCTCAGCATCTGCTCCTCAAAGCAGAAACACTGGATCTTGGAGAAGTAAGGAGCGGCCTTCTCCGGAATAACCGAGTAGGTCGCCATGCCAATGATATCCTTATCGGAAGTGTTGTAAGCCTTGTAGAACGCCAGCGCAGTCTCGCCCGGCAGGACAGAGACCTCCCGCTGCTGCGGCTTGAACCTCCATGGCAGGATACCAGACGTCTCTGACGAGAAGGACACCTTGATCCGCCTCTTTCGGTCTATTGGAACCAGCCGCTCAGGAGTAAACTTTGTCGTGTCGGTGATTGGTTGCCCCCCGTAGCCTGTTCTCTGGCACATTACTCGGTAGAGCGGCACTGCGGCATACGCTAGCGCCAGGAACCCGATAATGACACTAGTGGAGTACAGCGCCATTGACATGACATATTCCCGGTCCTTTTCCCGTCGCGCCTGTGCCATGCCTCTGAGGAACGCCTCTCGCCGCGCTTGATCCATTTTATGCTTCACTGCTTGATTGAACTGCAGACTGGTTCGCGAAAAGAACCGTTCAGTGTGCAAGAATGGGCGAGCCTGGGCCACTCGTGGCCGTAGAATCGCTCGCAACAACATCGTCCTCTATTAATGCTTGTTTGAACACCGCCGTATCCTCTAGTCTAGGGTATTTGATCAATAATACCAAGCGGACTCGGTAGTTTGGTATTATGGCGTGAAAAATGCACGCCGGAGCCATGTCCGACGTAACTTAACCCCGACCACAAACATTAATTATTAACTCGCTACGGCTACAGGCGGCCGTGACCAGTAGCCTGAAATTATTTGCTAGATGATCCGGGAGCATTCAAATAGGATTGGTTTGCAATATTGAACTATGTTAGTGGATTCTCTTTCTACTACCGGTATACTGTAGCATAGTGCACTGTATTGGATAACATTTCTCCAGCCGACAGCATTCTTGATCCGTGAAATATACATTTCCAATCTAAACAATCTCAAAGCATTTAATTACCAGCTGCACAGAATAACTACAGTTACTACGGTAATACCGGGTACATCATGAACACTTAAATGTTGTACTACCTAACTGCCTAGCAACCAAATGCCAGTAAAGGCGCATAAGCCTCTGAAGGAGGCAAACGTTCGAGATAACATTTCTGATATCGAAAGAACCTCAGATAAAAGATCCCCATTCAACTTCACATAGTACAACGTTTAATCCCTCCTACCAAGTAGCGTAGCACCTGTCACTTTGTGCGAAGTACGTCAGAGATCTGTCTTTGACGGTTAGAGATGTATCTGTGCCTGAAACTACGCATGACTCCGAAATATACACGCAGGTCGATACAGCGGTAGCCCCCACCACCCCTCCGCATACATAGTACAAGACTAAACACCAATACAATACTATCCTAGGGAACTACGTAGCACCCCCCCCCCTTATTAATAATTGCATCCATGGTACCAGGGTGACTAATGGATTAGAGGATATTAAAGGTATCAGAGTGTCAAGAGGCGTGAACGTGGGGTGTCGGCCCCTGTAATGTGGTACGGCTGAAGCCAAAGTGGGGAAAGGCAGCTCCGGTCGGCAAGTAATAAACGGGGGGACTCCTCCCGATTTTTTCCATTAGTCACACGAAATAGCCCGGCGACACACGGCTAGACCGCGATAGGACTGGTAACGAGATCGCGAGAGATCCATCGCGAAGACGACAACTACGGTTGATATAGACATGTCGCAGGCCGGTTCCCAAGGGGTTCCTGCGAACCAGCTATCGATGCAGGCTGTAGGACCCAGTCTCAACAGTTCCCCACTAACCAACCATACTTCCAACTCCGGAGACAAGAAGAAGTCAAAACGACAAAAGGTCGACCATGGTAAGTTAAAAATTACAGCTGAGAAATAGCACAGAGAGAGAGAGAGACTGACGAACCCTTTTTGCTTAGCCTGTGTGTACTGCAGGAGATCCCATATGACGTGCGACTCTCGTAAGTGTGGACAGAACAAAAATTCATTTCCCAATGCTAACGAAAGGCATGTGTGTAGAGCGCCCGTGCGGCAGATGTATAAAGCGAAATATCGGCCATTTGTGCCGCGATGAGCCCCGGCCGGGCAAGAAGACGGAGAAAAAGAAGGATAAGGAGATGTCAACCTCGCAGGTTCTCGTAGACTCGAACCTGCTCATCCCTACCGCCTCGCAGCCGCTCAACGCAG
The DNA here is from genome assembly GCF_965637985.1 of Blastobotrys vanleenenianus. NCBI lineage: Eukaryota > Fungi > Ascomycota > Dipodascomycetes > Dipodascales > Trichomonascaceae > Blastobotrys > Blastobotrys vanleenenianus. The sequence continues at coordinate 103,741 of NW_027481861.1, read as the reverse complement.
TCAACACGGCGGCTGCGACAGAGCCAGACCGATCCTTCTTCAACGACTGGTCGTCCCTGGGGAACCAGTCGATTCTGTCGCAGACTGTGGCCTACAACCAGAACCCCGTGTTCTACTCCGAGCACGCTGGCTCGGAGTTCTCTTCTCTTAATGACTTCTTAACTATGATTGACGACCCCACAAATAACTCGGCGCTGTTTGGAGACGCCCTAGGTATCAATGGCCCGAACAATACTACGGGAGGTGGTTCCAGCGACGCTAGCACTGCCGCGCCGTTTGCCGCGGTCACGGCTGGTCAACCACCGTCCGTCACCTCGAGCGCCATCATGCCGCACATAAGCTCGGGCCCCGGGTCGTCGCAGCTTAACTCGCGCGAGGCGTCCAACGAGAACGGGCGGGGGTCAGAAACGGCGTCGAACGATGCCAAGGACAACTTCTTCCTTACCGCAGCAGACCCTTCAGAAGACATCTCGCCCGAGGAGCGGCTGAAGCAGGTGATCAACGCAAAGTTGGAGGCAGGGCTACTCCAGCCGTTTAACTATGTCAAGGGCTACACGCGACTCCAAAAGTATATGGATAATTACATGAACGTGTCGTCGAAGCAGCGAATTCTCAAGCCGCTGACTATATTCCGCCCCGCGTTCCGTGCCGTTGCGCAGTCGCTGAAGGACGTGGATCTGGTGCTCGTAGAGGAGGCGTTTGAGCGTATGCTGCTGGATTACGACCGTGTGTTCACGTCTATGGCCATCCCCGCGTGCCTGTGGCGGCGGACGGGCGAGATCTACCGGGGCAATAAAGAGTTTGCTGGGCTTGTCGAGGTCAACGTCGAGGACCTGCGTGATGGGAAACTTGCCATCTACGAGCTCATGAGCGAAGAGAGCGCTGTAAACTACTGGGAAAAATACGGAAACATTGCGTTTGATTCGGGCCAAAAGGCCGTGCTCACCAGCTGCAACCTGCGAACGCGAGACGGTAGGAAACGGCGGGCTTGCTGCTTCTCGTTTACCATTCGACGAGATAGATACAACATCCCCAGCTGCATCATTGGCAACTTCATCCCAATCCACCCGTGAAAGATGCCTTTGAAGGAACTAACGGCATCCATCCTTGAACGATACCTTTGAAAGGACTATCCCCATCCACTCACAAATGATTCATCTGAAAGGACTATCCTTATCCACCTACGAACGATTCCTTTGAAAAAGATTAATGAAAAGGATGTAACGATTTTGATGTATCACATATATTATTACAGTTGCTTATACGTCTAAGCCTCGATATCCTTGAGCTTCTTTTTGGTTAGTCGTTCGAGATCCTCTTCCTCTACCACTTCAGCCAATGCCGTTTCGAGTCGCGTAAGCTTGTCGTGTCGCTTTCGCTTCTTATCGTCCTTCTTAGTCTTGGTCTCCTTGGTCTTCTTCTCCTCCGCAATGTCAGACTCGTCGTAAAGTTTTTCAGCAATATAGATGGGCAGTGCCGGAGAGTTGGCGGTTTTAAGCTCAACTGACCGGATACCGTCCTGAGCCTTTACGTTCTTGACAAAGTAGTCGACGACCGATGCAACGTTCTCGGCGACCTGGGCAGCCTCGAAGGTCGACTTGGCCACCTTAATGGAGACTGTGGTACCAGCTGGGACGACAAAAATAGTCGAGTTCAGAATACTCTCAATCTGCTTTTTCACGGCGGCGGCGTCAATCTCGCCATTCTTACGGTTGATCTTGACCGAGAGTGGGATCTTTGAAACCGAGCCCTCGTAGAAGATCTTGCCAAGCAACTTTGGCAGGGTTGTGACAACAGAGTCCTCGGCCAAAAACAGGTCATGGTTCGATGCAAGTTGCCTTCGGGCCTGGTAAGGCTTGAATTTTCCCTTAAGCTTGGACACACCCACTACTCGGTCCACGAGGCCGTGCGCTGGCGACCCCTCGGCCTGCAATGCATCTTTGTAGGTTCTTTGCGGGTCTTTGGAAAACAGGCACACAGAAGTATTGTCTGCACTATATATTGGATGCACTAGAGGGGCCTTCTTGGGCTTCAGCTGCTTCTTGTCGCTGAGGTACTTCTTGGTTGCAATGGTGATGAATATCGACTCGGCGTCCTCTTCTTCGTCCGCCAAAAGGTCATTGGCCGGCGCCTCTTTCTTGTCAGCAAGGAACTTCAGCAGCGCCTCGGCCGCCTCCTGGACTTTGTCTTTAGAGATCATTTTTTTCCGTCTAATACTACACGGGAGAGATTAGATCAAGATCGCTATTGATAAAAAATTTCAATCAGCACCTGAAATTTTCCCGGCCCGGAAAAGCAAAACCTCCCAACGCCGGCGCAACAACACCAAATATCCTGCGATCGAGGCCAAGCCTCTTCCAGCAACCCACCAACCTCTCGACCCGACAGAAAGGAAACGAGAGGAAGTCATTATGGTATGTTAATAACGCGAGGGAAATGAAGGAGAATAAAGGAAGAGGATTTATCAAAGAGGGGGATGTGTGTTAATACGATATGTATATAGGGTAAACGGAAGAAGAGCTCGAGAGGACCGACCAAGAAGGTCAAGCAGACCCTAGATACAACCTTCTCGTGTCTGTTCTGCAACCACGAGAATTCCGTGGCGTGCACTATGGACAAAAAGAGCGGCATTGGCTCGTTGTATTGCAAGGTCTGCGGACAGAGTTTCCAGGCCCCAATTAACGGTAAGTACACGGAATGTGCTCCTACCTTTAGGTTCCAGACGGCTGACTAACTAAACTAAATAGCTCTGTCTGCACCGATTGATGTTTACAGTGAGTGGATTGATGCATGCGAGGCTGTCCAGGGCAAAGAACCGGCAGATATCAAGGCGGAAGATGACGGCTATGGCCGTGACATCGAGGAAGACGATGAAGAAGAGAAAGCGCTGTCCGATCTCGACGAAGACGAATTTGCCTAAACGACAAGCTGCAATGTCCTATTTATATCTTATTTTGCTATGAAAACGTCATGTATTGTATTGTACTACATCTTATAGGAAGAAACCTTCGGGATGGTGCCGTTATCTGCAGCATAGTGCACAGAGCATAATTGTCCACATATTCTGGGGCTCATGGTCCAATTTACTCGAAATTTTACTGCAAGCCCCTACACTACCAAATCTCTCACAAATCCATATCTGAATCGATAAATTTATCTTATCCGTCTTAGCTCTATCCTGGTACATGTACCTGATTGATACAGTGGTAGTGGTAGGTGATATAGTGATCTGCGCGCGCGGGGGGTTTGAACTTTTTCAACCAGCCTGAATCGACCGCAAAGGCAAGAGAGCACCACTTATCCGAGACGCTGTATGAGCATACCTCGAAGTGGACCTTTGCGACGACTGCTGTGTGGTCCGGTCCGCTCGACGGGGTGCTGGGGGTTCCGTTCAATCACCCTTGTCTCTCGCAACCGCAGAGGCACGAAGGACCTCGAATCGATACAGAGCCCCGGCCGGCAGCAGTCGCTGTCAGACCGGTTTAGGAAGGCCGTCTTATCCCTTGCCCCCGAGGGAACATTTGAGGATCAGCGGACCGAGCTGCCAGAGCATGTCAAGGCACAGATCGCGGGGATTCCCACGGCGAACCGCCGTCTGGCCTACCTGGTAGAGAACGAAGTAGTAGACCCTGAGAGCCTGCTGGCGTACTACGGGCCTCTTGCCGGGACTGTTGGTGAAAATGCAGCGACGTTGCTGTGCATGATCTGCTACAAAGATGGGCGGTATGACGAGGCTTGCCGATTACTCCTCGAGAACGTCCCAGGAAACGCGCTAGCCAGTGCATTTAAGAAGAAGGTGATGCCTAATCTTGTTGAGTTCGAGCGTGAAGAGCTTGTAATGGGAACTCTGGTGACGGAATTGGTAAACATGGGTCACTGCGCTGTGGCCAAACAATTTCTGCTGGAAATGGACTACAGCGAAGACGAGACGTCGAAACTGCTGCACAATGCGAAATTCGAGCTCCAGGCTCGGCGATTATACACGCGAGAAGAAATTAATGGCCTTGTAGAACAGTTTTTCGGGCTGGGCGATGCATTTGACCTATTTAGAAGGAAATTCGCAGCGAGCCAGAGTCTCTATGTACAAGCCGTTTTAGCAGATCACCTCCTGACTATCACGACTGATGCGGCTGCAAAGAACGACCTCATGTGCCAGATATTCGACAATGAGCGGGTGATTGGGGAAAAGCACTTCCTGCGCTATATTACCCGATCGGCGCTAGTGCGGTACCGCAAGCTGGACGAACTGGATACGGCCCAGAGCGTCAGGTACATTGCTGCATTTACTGACTCGCTTCTCACTGTCCTCAGGAGTCGCAAGCACATCATGTTTGCTTCTGATGACACTGAGTACCTTGCATTACTGGCATACGACGGCAAATCTCTAACGAAGATATGGAAACGCTACTCGAAATTACGAATTGACGAAACTAACGACACAAAACTTGCATTGACCCGATTCCTGAACCAGGCAGTTCAGTTTAAGGAAACCATTACCTGTACCCATATTATCAAGCACGGTCGGGGGGACTTCGATCCAAGAATCCTTGGCAAAGCCATTGTGTGTGCTACCTTGGGGAAGAAGAGAAATCCCAAAATCCAGGATAGCGATGTGTACTTGGGAGGTGACGATGTCGACACTACACTCATCCAGCGCATTGTCAAGTACACACCTCCGCAGGTACTGTACCCAGCCCTCCATTATGCGGTGAAAGCCCTGCAGCGAGTGGAGCCCTCTCCGCGTATTCTATGGAATCTTATACTCGGGCTTGAGCAGAGCCCTCATCTGGACAAAATTCCGTTCCCGGTTTTTAGAGCGCTCATACCGATGGTACTGTCTCGGCCGCTGCTGGAGCAGATTAGGCTAATTTCGCTCTCAAAGGTGACCTACAACCAAGTGGCATTTTACCTCCGGGTGTATATTTCTGGTAATAAAGAGCGCATGGTGACAGCGAGTCGCTCCAAACGGCTCGATGTTGATGCCAAGGTAATTCTTGCTGGCATGACGATAATGAAAGAGAAGCAGCAGCAGTCAACGGATCAGTCGAACGAATTAGTTAGGTCTACCCGACAGATGACTATGGTGGTTCGCGATCTCTTTAATGGCTGGGACAGTACAATGGCAGTCCGGATGATTGCTGAATTAACGTCGCAGAAGTTGACTTTTCCTGATGAGCTTGTTGTTCAAAGCGTTGGATCACTGTTGCAGTGTCGGCAAACTGAGCTGGCATTCGAGTTGATGGAGCGCATGAGCTATGTACCAAAGGAGGCATACTACAAATTTATGGTTCATGCAAGCTATACTGACCCCTACCTTGCCGAGACTCTACGGGTACTGCTAGTACAGAAGAAAAGGCTGTACCCTGCTGAGCACGTGCTGCAACGAATGTGCGTCGGGTACGCGAATTCACCACAGCTCTCTGCGCATTCGAGCATTCGAATGGTTATGAAGATGGCCAGGATTCTCCACGAGCGGGACTTTTCTCTTGGCAAGACTGCTGCGCGGAGCTTGGTCAATAGCGTGCTGGCAAGAGCCGAAAGCAACAACTGGGGCAGTAGGAAACGGCTGGAGATGGTTCTGCGCATGGCTAGGCGTGAGAAAATAGACGATAATACGTGGGCACAGTGGCTCTCACGCGTGCATGAGATGAAGCGGCAGCGGCGTGGGTTCTTCTCAAGCAAATACTACCGTCGCCACAAGCATTTATAGACTGTGCATATCTTGTAAATATCATTGAATTCGAGTGCTTCGAAGATACACTCAATAGGCTGAATGCCAAAGACAATAGTCATATAGAAAAGAGGCAAGAAAGGCAATTAAACTATTCTTGGATAACATAACGTTATCAATTCTTGAGGAATTTCGTGAACAATCCAGCGTATTTATAGTCTTTTTAGCGGGACTTGTAACGTTCATAATACGCTAATTCAGGCGTTAACAATGTTAGAAACTTCCCATATACCGGTAACATCCCGAGATGTTACTCTGTTTAATTGCTCGTGACTGATGTGTTATGTTGGGTAACATATAACCTGAGATTGGCCGCTTCTAAATAGACTGCGACCATGTTAGCCCGTTCATCCTTGTATAGACATGCCGGAATTCGTCTTGGCTAGTCGAGACCGCCTGAGAACCCATGAATAAGCGTTATCATAAACCTTTTAGTACGGTAATCCAATGATTTGCCTCCGCCAATTTTCATGTCTCCGAGTTTGGCCAACTTTGCCACATGAAGTGCACTTTGGTGGCGCCTTCTTTCGCCTTCTTGCGCTTTCGTATAGTCTCGCCTTCATCTTTTTGTTCCGATTAATCCTGACTGGGTTTCTTGGCTTTGTGTAAAGGGATTAGATGTAGGAGTGGAGAAAACGACTGTATACCTTCCGAAGGGCCAGTTTTCCCAATTGGATGAATCTCTGTCAATTGAATAGATTCATTCCTTGCTAACAAACTGGCAACTCGATGTGCACAGGGAAGACACAATATCTCCTGTAGAGCCCTTGGAAGGCCATTGTCTCCGGTAGAGTCCTCTGAGGACCTGTTGTCTTCTTTAGAAACCTCTGTGAAAGTTCAAAGGGTGTGCCATAGCCAAGCTTTTGTCTTCGCCAAACACTTCGAGCATTGTAAATATCTCTAAGTAGAACCAAAGCATTGGGGTTGATGACTGCTAGAATATCTTTGGGGTTCGATCCAGCGTCGGTTAGGCGATGAACCTCTTGAAGTTGCTCCTCTGTAAGCTTAAGAGCACCTAAATGAGCTATCATACTAGCTTCAGCTGTATGGTTATGACTTGGGTTTTTGACCTGGAGCTCCCACATGCCACCAGAAATCTTTTTCCCATAGAGTCTGAACGGGCATTCATTCCGTCGTGTGCTAGTCAGTTTGCGTTTTGCTCCCTCAGGAGCATTGACTCGATCACGATATACTTTTCTCCTCGATCACAGCAAAGGTAGACATCCTTATGTCAGTTGAACCTTCGATGGGGACAACACAGCCTTGAGAGAGAGCATGCTTACGAACGAAAGCAATTAGCAACTCCCTATTATCAAAAACTTGTTCAGCAGGAGGCTGCATTTCAAAAACCTATTCAGCAGGAAGCTCAATTGCTTCAAAGTTCAGTAGAAGGCTCCATTGCTTCAAAAAACCTGTTCAGCGGAAGGCTCGATTGCTTCAAAAACCTGTCCAGTAGAAGGCCCCATTTCTTCTAAAACCTGTTCGGGGGGTTGTCCGTTACCTCCTACATAAGTTTCCAGACTTCGCGCGTTATACGCGCGCGGTACGCGTCGCGATCGGCGCGCGAAAAATAACCGAAGCTGGGCCCACGTAAGAGATACATGTGCCGCTATTAAAATTTGGGGGGCCCGATCTGCTTCGTAAGCAGGGTGTAAGGGGATTAGTAAGCGGAGGTGCCATTTTTAAAATTTGACCAACTCCCAATTCTCCTTTGATGATTACATAAGCGGCACCAACGCGTTATGACGCGTAGAGTACCAGTAACCCAACCGAGTTTTCAATTTACCACATATAGACTACCAGGTATGTTCAGCCAAGCGGTCGACAAGACCAAGAAAAAGACGAAAAGGGGGGCCATTGATGCATTTGTCAGCAGAGAAAAAAGCATATCTGACATGCTGAGGCCCTCTGAAGAGCCGACGACAGTCCAAACAAGAAAAAGCGCCGGCCTACCATGGAATGGAAGCAATGGGTTCGATACCAGGCCCACGACCCAGTATGAGGCGACCTTGGATAAGACCAGCTCGCCAGTCTCTACGGGCCTGGCTCAGCTGAGCAGTCCCGTCATCCCCCGGGCGACTCAGTCCTTCCGGTCGTCGAGTAAGCCGGCCAAGGTGGAAATTGATTTCTCGGACTTTACAGACGACGATGACGATGACGACGAGGACGAAGACGATGGATTTGCTCAGATTAAATCCAGGCCAGCATCAAAAATGACTACAATTAATTCGTCTCCACGATGCGACGATACAGGAGACATGGACTCGGACGATGGGTTTGCAGTCATGGATCAAGTGACAATAAAAAAGCCTGCTATGGCTACTACTTCGACATCTATAAGAAGTTCAAGGACCGAAAAGATCAAAGTGGACAAGAAAAGAGCAGCCCAGAGGCAGGCTAGCGATTCAGATAAGAAGCGCAGACCAGTGGACATTCTTAATAACATGCCTCGAATCAAGGCCGCCAAGTACGAGCAGGGTCAGAACAAGCCGGCCGGGTTTGATTTGTCGAGTTTCCAGTTCGAGCCTGGGAAAATGCCTTGGGAGGAGGGCAACGAAAACGCTGGGGGGTCTAAGAAAGAGCTCAGTGACGCTCAGAAAAAGGTCATCTATTTAGCGGAATCAGGGGTCAATGTGTTCTTCACCGGTGCCGCCGGCACGGGTAAATCGCATCTGCTGCGGGAGATGATCAAGCGCCTTCAGCACCGGTACGGGAATGGCGTCAAGGTCACTGCGACCACCGGTCTGGCGGCACTGAATATCGGAGGTACGACTCTGCACCGATGGGCGGGCCTCGGTGTGGCCCAGGGCACTGTCGAGCAGCTTACGAGCCGGCTGCGCAAGTCCAAGGCGGCGTTCCAGCGGTGGAGAGCTACTAAAGTGCTGATCATTGACGAGGTGTCTATGCTGGACGGCGTACTATTTGACAAGCTGTGTGAAGTAGGCAAGGCTGTGTTGAAAAGCGACGCGCCGTTTGGCGGCATCCAGCTGATTTTGACCGGCGACTTCTTCCAGCTGCCGCCAGTGAAGGCGGTCAAGATGTGCTTCCAGGCGAAGAACTGGTCCACGGCCATTCACCGCACGGTGGTGCTGTCCAAGGTGTTCCGTCAGGAGGGCGACAATGCGCTCATCAACATGCTCAATGCGCTGCGAACGGGTTCGATCGACAGCCGGATCGAGTCGCAGTTCCATGAGCTCAACCGGCCCGTGCACTATACTGACGGCATCGAGCCGTCGCGGCTCTACCCGACGAAGCGAGAGGTGGCCGCGGCCAACAACGAGCAGCTCAGCCGTCTGAAGGGGCACACGTTCAAGTTCCTCCAGCTGGAGGTGCTCAATGACGATTATCTCAGCGAGGAGCGTCAGCGCGCCGAGTTCTTTGAAACAAACTTCATGTCGCTGCGCGAGCTCGTGCTCAAAGTCGACGCGCAGGTCATGCTCATTCAGAATAGCAAGGATCAGGACGGCCTCGTCAACGGCTCTACGGGGCTCGTCGTGACGTTTGTGTCCGAGTACATGTACGCAGACCTGGTCGGGCGCTACCAGGAGAACGCCGAGTTCATTAAGCTATACAATCTCCTGCTGAACAGCTCTACGTACGCATTGACCCCGGCCATGGAGGCCGAGGCGAACCGGTACAACTTTCTGAGCGACCTGCTGCGGGCCGCCGAGATGCTGGGCCGCGAGAACGACCGCGACCGCAAGTACCCGTTGGTCAAGTTTGCATTCCAGGGATCCTTCAAGTACAAGCACATTGTGCCCGTGACGTTTGAGATGATGAAAGCCGACGGCAAGACTCTGCATGCCTCGGCGACCCAGCTGCCGCTGATCCCGTCGTGGGCCATCTCCATCCACAAGTCCCAGGGCCAGACCCTCGAGCGGGTTGTCGTAGATCTCGCGCGCAGCTTCGAGAAGGGCCAGGTCTACGTCGCCCTCTCGCGGGCCGTCAGCAAGGACTGTCTACAGGTACTCAACTTTTCGCGCCACAAAGTCATGGTCAGCGAGGACGTTAAGCGCTTTTACACTAGCCTCGAATCTATCTAAAATGCATTTCATTATCATTTCTTGGTACTTAGTATTATCGGGCTCTCTATTGGCTCGTTATCCGAAATGATCTTGTTTATCTAATACATACACCATTGGTTGTTCTTTATCTCTACCATTGGATTTTCTTCGGCCATTGGTACTTCTTCGGCACTTTACCATTAGTTCTTCTGACTTCGGCCCTCCTCCGTCAGTGCCCGTTAATTCCTGGTCGCTCCGGCTGCCTAGTCAATATCGGCTAGCCTTGCCCTCCACCCCCTTACAGGCCCAGGAGGTCGGCTAACTGCCGCCATGGGCGTGGTGCGGGTTTCGAGTCTGCCGCCGCCAGTTACCCACTTTCCGATGTGTCATTGGCCGGATTCGGGAATGGCGCGGCGGATAAATTTCCCCGGGGGAGGAGAAGGGTCGCGGCTGCGGCTGCAGCAGCAGCAGGAGGGGTCCACCGGCTGAAAAATCCAACTTTCCCACTTGACCCACCCCAATAGTCAAAGATGTCTTCTCCAAACGACAAGCGTAGGTTTAGTTTAGGTGTCGGGCTAGTGTTCGCAAGCTAATTCTATTTATGTAGCATTGCCATTTATCTACCAGTTTGTGTCCGGTGCCGTGGCCGGCATCTCGGAGGTATGTGATTGATTTTTCAGCGGTGTGCGGTACTAACTGGGGTCACAGATTCTCGTCATGTACCCATTGGACGTCGTCAAGACCCGAGTCCAGCTCCAGGTCGGGGGTGGCGCCGGCGGCGAGGCCTACAAGGGCATGTTCGACTGCTTCTCTAAGATTATCAAGCAAGAAGGGTAAGTTTTTTTTTTTTGATAATGCATGTGGGAATCACTTGTTTAACCAAGGAATAGTGCCGGCCGACTGTACAGAGGCATCACCGCCCCAATTCTCATGGAGGCTCCAAAGCGAGCGACCAAGTTCGCGGCCAACGATGAGTGGGGCAAGTTCTACCGGGGCGTGTTTGGCATGCAGAAGATGAACCAGAGCTTGTCGATTCTCACTGGTGCTACCGCCGGAGCCACCGAGTCCTTTGTTGTGGTGCCATTCGAGCTCGTCAAGATCCGACTCCAGGACAAGTCCTCCAAGTACACTGGCATGCTCGACGTTGTCAAGCAGACCGTTGCTAAGGAGGGTCTTTTGGGTATGTACACTGGTCTCGAGGCCACCATGTGGAGACACGTCTCGTGGAACGCTGGCTACTTTGGTGTTATCTTCAAGGTCCGAGAGATCCTGCCAAAGGCCGAGAGTAAGGGTCACCAGATGACCAATGACCTGATCTCGGGTAGTATCGGTGGTACCGTCGGCACTATGGTCAACACGCCGTTCGACGTCGTCAAGTCCCGAATCCAGAACACACCAAGGGTCCCAGGTGTCGTTCCAAAGTACAACTGGACTATTCCATCCGTGCTCACTGTGTTCCGAGAAGAGGGCTTCGGCGCTCTTTACAAGGGCTTCCTGCCTAAGGTTCTTCGACTCGGCCCAGGCGGAGGTATTCTGCTCGTTGTTTTCACCGGCTGCATGGACTTCTTCCGATCCCTGCAGTAAGTAAAATAATACCGACTTGTCGGATTGGCTGTAGAAATTGTTGGATCTTGTTCTTTTAAGGCGGTTTAAGCCGGTTGGGGATGAATATATAGACGCAAATGACAGTTTACCGGTTTACTATCCTTTGATTTATACTTTTATAATACTTGGTAGTGTATTCGTTATACTTGCTAATGTATATCTAGTTACAATTGGTATCATATGTAGGTCCGTCATGTTGTTTAGCCGATATATGTACTGACAGCTGGTACATTTGCTTCCGCTGTATTCCACCAATGATCTCCGAGCGTACTCACTGGTCCTGCAAGATTCCCCCGAATGGTTTCGGCTACTTTATTTTAAATACTCGTCTATATTTTTCCGTAGCGTTATTCCCTATGTCGAGGTGTTCCACAGCCAACCGCGGTTACCTGCTACCAGAAGGTAGTTGCTGTAGTGGTTAAACTACCGAAGAATTTTTAAGCCCTACTCTTGTCAATTATTTTAGCAGAGAAATTATCCACAAGAATAAGGACTGTAGAACCATTGTATCAGCCATTTCTTCAAAGATACATTGTATAATCAGCTGTTGTATTGATACGGGAAGTCGGCCTATATTATCGGGTAGCAGATCTTCCCTCTCACAGATCTAGAGATCAATCAAAACGTTGCACAACTGGAAAAACTAATCTATTAGACAGATATTTCTCAGCCCATGAGCACAAAAGACCCATGAGCACAAAAAAAAACAATAATTCAATGCATTTTTAATAAAAGCATCTACATAAACGTTATACTATTGATAAAATGTATGGCCCACCAGCCCTCAACAATCACAACACGAATCCGCCTGCAAGAGCGGTCGCGACAAGCTGAAAGTTAATAGGCGCTAAGACGACCACAACTACGCGAATAGCACTTCTTCTTTCCAGTAGCTTGACGCTTGCACCATCAGTAGAAAAAGATAGACAAGCAACACGGTATGAATAGCTACGGATTTCCGCACGAAGAAGAAAAAAAAAAGAGATCAAACGGAGCGGAAAAATTCATCATTTTATAGTTCGCCGAAACGCGCGAGCGCGCGAAAAAAATTAAGCGATGCAGGTTTTAGCTCATCTCATCTCCATGGCGACAGCTTCCATAGGTAAAGTGTACAATTACGAGCTTCCATGGACTAAAAGCGTGTAATGAAAATCGATGATATGTATACGTCTTTATAATTTACATAATAAAATAAGTGCTACATTAGCAGCTTTTCTCGGCTTTCAGTTCTCGGAAGCGTCGTCAGCGAGCTGTATACCTTCTTGTCCACTGGACCCTGAAGTTGACCTATCTCTGCAAGGCCAATTGTAGACTTTCGCAAGAGCAAATCGTCGATATGTGCAGTTGTCTTGCTGGTATACTCCATGACTGGCTTCCTGATGTCAGACTCGACTTGGGTCTGAAGCTGCTGGCCGAATTTAGAGACATTAGTCGCGCACTTCGCAACGTAGTTGGTTAGACTAGACTGCGTCGTGTTCAACGACCGCTCGGCCAAGGCAGACCTCTCTCTGTTGGCGTTTGCGAGCGATCTGCTCAGCCTCTCTGTGTTTGCGACAGACTCAATCACCTTCTCGAGATCCCTAGACAACCCATTTTTACCCTCAGTGATGGATTTGGAACTGGCTGCTTGGCCTCGCTGTATATTTTCAGCTGCCGTGTTAACCATTTCCTCTGTCCGCTTGGTAACCCCGTCAAGAGATGCCGACAGGGCTTGCCCCTTTGTTTCAGCCTTCTTAGCAACCTCGGCTACAGAAGCCTCAGCCTGCTCCACTCGTGAAGTAATACCAGCCTGTTGGCCTTCGACTGCGGCGCTAGTTTGCGTGGTATTTCGTCGGTCGATCTCAATTAGATGGTCAAGTGAGGAAATTCGCGCCGAAATCATTTGGTCGATCAGCTTGTTGAGGGTATCCTTCAAGCAGTTGGCCTCTTGTGTAACCTCCTCTTTCTGCACGTCAACTGTCTGTCGGACCGCGTCGGACTTTTCAGATAACTGCTTCGCAATGGTTCGAGCCATTTCCTCTACCTGTCGCCGTATCTCCTTCAATTCAGTTCCCTGTTGAGAATTGTGGAGTTCAATGAGCTTGAATGTGCCGCAGACCTCCTCTCCAAAGTTCTGATACGAAAGAGACGCCTGGGTTCCAAACGCACGAAGGAACTCCGTTAGACCCTGCGAATGCCGTTTTGAACTTTCGACAATAGCAGAGAGCTTTGCTTCTGCGTTACTCTGTGCCGTAGTACATTCCTCGGTAACAGCGTTGAGTAGTTTGGCAACATCTGTTTCAGAACGCTCCAAGCCGGCCTCCAATTCTGAAGTTTTATCTCGCACAGACTCGAATTGGCTCCGTATAAGGGACGATAATTCTCCAAAATCGTCCTTCTGTTCAGTCACAACTGCGCTAATCTTGCGTTCCACTAAATGCGAAAGAGTGTCGAACTGAGTACTGAAGTCTTGGGTCGTCTGATTGAATTTGTTCGAGATTGAGTCTATCGATTCCTTCAGCTGGCGAACATTTGATGAATTGAGCACATTGCTTTCCTTGAGAACATTGATATCACACTGCAACGCTTCTATGTCGCTCACTGCATTCCCCAAGTTTTCCATCAACTCAGTCCCTGCTGTAAACAACCTTTTTTCCGTGGCAGCGTGGGCTGCTGAAACGATTCTCTCTTGGTCTAGTAGGCCCCTTGCAGAAGCCAATTGCTCCTTGGTCTTAACGAGTTTCCCAGACGTTTCTTTCAGCTCATGGCGGATACTGGCTAATTCATGCTCCTTCTGCGCGACCACATCCTTTACACGATCCAGGTCTCGTCCATATGTTTCTCTTTCTTCCTTCATTTCTTCGAGTTGCTTCTCCACCACGTCCAGTCGCATTTTCTGCTCCTCCGCAAGCACACGTCTGCTTTCGCTCTCATTGATAAGGGCCTCGTAGGATTCGCTATTCAGGTAAACACCCTCCTTTTGCCGCATCGAGTTCAATTCGGCCCTCAGCTTCTCAATTTCAGCCACGAACTCAAGGATGTGTGCCTGTTTGCTCATTGATTGATTTGCAGTAGGCTTATTCTTAATCCTTGCGGCGCGACTCGCATATTCGAGCGTACTCAACGTCTCTTCCAAGCTGACTTTCGCGGGACTCACTGTCGCAACAATGCAAGTTTTAGTTCCGCCGCCCAAAGAATCTTGTAGAATACGGGTCAGCTTAGATTCTCGGTATGGAACATGCGAAGATCGTTCAACGAGGGAATTAATAACCCTCCCCAAAGTCAGCAGACTCTGGTTAATCATACCAGCCTCTCTAGCACGCTTGTTGTCGGCGCCAGACCGGAGGATGTTCTCGGACCCTGCCAAGTCCACCAAATTGAGCTTTCCAACCCGCACAAACTCCTCGCCGTCCTGATTCACCTCCTTTATATGGGTCGTGATTGTGAACACAGAGTGCGACCGGCTTGAATGATCATTGCACTTGGTAGATGCCACTTGCCGCTTCATGGCGCCATGGCGCAGCACGTCAAGGGCCTCCCTAAAGTCCCTGATGTATGCTTCTTCCATTCCATGGATAACTACCGATTTCTTGCTCACATCGTCGTAGATTTTAACCTTCGCAGTGTCATCTACGGCAATGAGATCTCGCAGCTCTTCATTGTAAAGCTCAATGTAGGACACTTTGACCGAAAATTCGCCAGACTCATCCTCAAGCTCCTGAAACAACTGGTGCAGAACCCTAGGAATTATGCCGGCATTGGGCGAGGGTCGATTCCTGGCGGTTATATCGAGATCACCAGTCATAGTGTACGTCTTACCTGTACCAGTTTGTCCATAGGCAAATATCGTGCAATTGAACCCTCCGAGGAACTCCTTGAGGACGTTGGTTGCAACTTGTTTATACACCATCGACTGATCGCTTTCCGGGCCAAATACATGATCGAAAGTGTACGTCTTGTTTGTATAAATATTGTTACCTTGGACAAACAGCTCCTTGCCATTGGCGTCGCCACTCGTAGAGATAACCACAGAACTGTTTTCGGCTACTTCTCGTTCATTCCTCGCTCTACAACGTACATATACTTTGATGTTTGATGGGGCTTCTTCAGCAAGAGCAGCACGCATTGGAGACGGGTTCCGCGACCGGCTCTGAGGCGGAGCAATGCTGACAGATCCGGAGCTCGATTTCTTTGCCGGACTCGGATCTCTTGATACACTGCCCCTCTGCGGTGTGACGTTTGCCCTCGCCATTCGTTGCTGAGGAGCGAGACTCGCTCTCGAATCAATGCTCATCCTCGAGCCTTTGCGCACTGGGATCCCTTCATGGAAGCTCAATGGGCGAATCTCCTTCTCAGTCCGGCTGGATCGCCGCGCATGCCCGTAAAGGCTTGATCTTCTGGCCGACACCCTTCTAGCCGGCGAAAGCGTGGGAATGGGCATCTGTTTACCGACAAGCTCTATAATTTTTCACAAAATAGGGAGAACAGACACCTTTTCAACCTTATATTATCGGTCCGCTACGCCTCCTTGCCCCCTGGTTACCTCTGTACCACCGTTCAAAAAAAAAAAAAAACACCCAAACATAACAAATATGCGCGTGCCGGGAACATGCAGGCAGGGGACGCATTTTTGCAACACGCTTAGGCTGTATGACGTTTGCAGAATGCTTCGCGATGGCGCATTACTATCTCCAGCTTCATTCGTGAAATGCTTGAAATGCATTGACCGGCAACTCCGGTCTCGATTGTCAACCCGGTCTTAGATCAAAAACCTCAACAATGCAAATGATATGTTGACGATAAAGCCAAAGAGCATCATATGACGCTGGCGGTCTGAGAGCAGATTCGAATCCTTTATAAATATGACCAGTACTCCAAGGAACATTCCAATGAGCACTCCTATCAGGTCGTCGAGATAATCGCCTCCCAAAAGCGATGTGTTATCCACCATCTCGCCAGCCCCTGTATCAATCCATTGCTCCTCCATCCGTGCCATGGTCTCACGGTTGGAATTCGCGGTAGCACCTCCGTAAATAGAGCTGAACTGCTGTCGCAGCTGGTTAATATCGTCGTCAGTAAATCCTGTAGCCCGTAGTCTATCAAACCCACGCAGTTCCGGCAGAGTGCTTCGTGTGGGCACTCTACTGTCATACTCGCTTTCCTTAGCAAGCTCGTCTGCTGTAAGAACATCTCCCACGGAGCAATGTATGTAAATCTTGTCCTGGGAGGCATCGTTGGCCACTTCGCTGGCAATGTCCGTTTTGTCGTTGAGCACCTTACCGGCATGGATTAACCGTAGTCGCCGGTTGGCCAATCGCTCTCCGACGGACTGACGGATCTTCTGCCTCAGTGTAGAGATATTTATCATGAAAACATCGCGGATACGTAGGGTCAAATCGGGGATATCTTCCGAGAACTTGACAATAAAAGTGGCAGGGGTGATATCAACAAGCTTGGCTTTACCCTTGCTCTTTGAGGAAAATATGCTCTTCGTCCCCTGCAAGGGGGAATTTGCCGAGCCTGTCGACGAGGTATCCTCGTCACTCTGTGACATGGCGGTGCGTACTTGTTAGCGTAGCGTAGTTGTGGTATAGTGAGTTGGGACGTCTAACGGTAACATAGTCGGAATGTCTAATCGTGTATGATGATGTAACTGTACCTGCACCGGCACTTAGGTTTACCGGTATTACCGGAAACTATTTGGTAACGATTTATTAATGATGTATTAATGATGTATTAATGATTTAGTCAAATGGAATTAAAGAGCCAATAGATAGAAAGTAAGGAGAGTGGTAGATATTACTGGTGCTACCTACATGTACTGTGTATTACCGTTGTGCCGGCAGTGGTCCCCCCTTCACCCTTAACTAAAGTACTGACTTCAATCAATATTCTTACCATTGACATTATCAGGCATTGCTTGTTACCTAAGTAATGAGTTCGAAAATGGTTTGAGCTTCTTCCTTCCTTTCTAAGCGAGCTTGATACATATTGAATGGTGTAAACGTTCCGTGGTAGGATCGAGGATTATTCACTTGGTTAACAAGTCCATTGTAACTGGCATCTGCATATGCCTAGGAGATTACCGTAGCCAAGGCAAACCATAGGTTGGTTGGCAAATTTCTGTGCCACGGTATTATAAGCCACGTTAGGATTCCATCGGCACGAAATCAAATTGATTCTTGCTCCATGTAAGTTACCGGTACCTAACAGCTACCAATGTTTTAAGGCTTTCTTAACTTTGGTTATGCCTGTACGAGCTTGATTCAATCAAATAATATACCAAAGTCTATTTGGACTAATAATAATAATCTTGATTAAAGTCCATTGCCTAGGGCGAAGGAGGACTAATCGAAGTACGTGAGGTTTCTAATATAATACAGGTACAACAATTTCCAGTTACCGGTAAGGTAGACGGGGTCGATTTCCTTAGCAGCAGGCCGCCGATAGCATGAGGGAAACCTTCTTGACGTAGTGTAATTGATTGCGCGCAGTCAAATATAGGCAGGTATGTTAGATGAGTGGATCCTTATCCATTCTTTCTGTCGCAGCTACTGGTTGTGTGTCAGAGACTTGGTCCCCGGTGAGTTCCTGCATTACTGTCTATTTGCTTACTTCGCCAACCATGGGAGCTTCCCTCAATTTATCTTTCATGCCACCGGTGTGGTTCTCCTTCGCTTCATCGTCTGTTTTTTTCGATTATGTCGCAATGAACTGTGAGAGAAAATATCACGCACTGCAACTTTGATATATTTATCGTAGGACTTCATCAAGCTATTGTATTGAGTATCGAAGAAGATAGAACATAGTGGTATGAAAACGCTAAATTCAACAGGTCAACACATTGAGGACAGAAACAATTAACTGAAGAGGTTGACAACTCCGGTAAGCGTATCTAATCATTATGATCAACGGATCCATAAAATTGCTTGCCTAGTTGAAATAACTTTATGCTTCTCAAACAACCATCCCTGTCGCTACCTAGTCCTTTCAGATGCCAGCCACAAGCAGTTCACAATTTCAAACTAGGTCCCTGTAACCACTAGGGGGCACTAAGCTTCAATAGAAACTACTGGCCTGAAATGTTGAGGTATAGCGGTTAGGAGAGAAACCGAGGAATACCGGTTAAGAGAGGAACCGAGGAGTACCGGTCCGGCAATGGAGCGAGAGATAAAAGGAGGAGTTTCCCATGGTTGGAGAAGTAAGCAAATAGACAGTAATGCAGGAACACAGCGGGGACCAAGTCTCTGACACACAACCAGTAGCTGCTACGGTATGAATGGATAAGGATCCATTCGTTCAACATTGAAACCCTGTTGGTCATTGTACCTCCTATTGTTCTATACAGAATGCCAGTTTACTAGGAATACTTTCAGTACAACGCATTTCCAGCACCTAGTACGGTGCTAGAGCTAATAGGATACACTATTTTGAGCAGCGAGTTTAACAATCGTAGAGCGTACACTATTCATAGGCATATGTAATCCAATAGTGAACTACGGTACCATTACCGTCGTACTGGTAATAGACAGTTCAAATCTACGACAAGTATTATCTCGGAGCACGCTTAAAATTAAAGCACAAAATCCAATCGATATCTGGTAGATGCCGGAAGTAATTCATAAGCATAGCCGAACCAACTATAGCCTATATACTGGCAAATTTTTTTGAGCTTGTCACTCTCCTGCATCGCCGTAATCATCGTAGCTGCAAGGAAATGGAAAGGTGACAGTGCAAGGCGGAGGCTTAATTTTCCCAGGGCCGGGGCTTGGAAACCAACCCTCCCCCTTTTCGACCCTTGCATCTCAAAGCCGCCGGATATTCGTGGAAAGAGCCCATATACATTTCCAAACAGCAATAACTCAGGGTAGACGCTAGGAAAAGCGCTCGTTGCTAATATAACTCCGAGTCCTCATGTCTAGTTCGACGGATGAGATACCGTTCCCTAGCCCGCGAAACCCGACTAGCACACGGACGAGGGTAAGCGGGCGGTCACGGGCGCTGACCCAGTCGAGCCGCCTTAGTGATAACGAAAGCACCAAGTCATCGCGATACCTCCACATAGCACGACCGCTGCCTGTGTGGGTCGTGGACCCTAAGGATCGCAGCGGATCGAGGGCACCCGAGTCTGTGTATTCGCGGGACCACTTCTCGGCGTACGGCATCCAAGAGGAAGGGTCGCGGCCGAGCTCGCCTGTGACCGACAAGAGTCGTTGGAACTCGTTCAAGGTAGCTACTGCCAGGCCCGAGCTGAGAGCGACGGAAGGATATATTGATGAGAAAGCCCTGTCACAGCAAGGAGACTACGACTCGGAATGGCTTGGGGACCGCCGTAGCGGTGAAATGGCAAGCTGCTCCTCTTCGAGGCGGGGGCTGTTTGGTCGTGGCAGGCACGGTACTTCTGGAGAGGAACCGTCCTCCCTGTCAACAGCGCGATACTTCGTTTCCGAAGAGTCGCGGAAAGTGTGGCAACCGCGGCTGACATTTATTCTACTAAACAACCCTTACGTGCCGCTAACTCTGCGGGCGATTATATTTATTCTCTCAATTGCTGCTCTGGGGCTCGCCTGCTCTATTTTCGTCCACTCGCTGCACGCATTTCCTACCCCCATCACGCAGCAGCCGTCAACCATCATGGCTCTCGTCGTGCAGTCGACTGCGCTCATATACCTCGTCTATATCACATACGACGAGTACTCGGGCAAGCCCCTTGGACTGCGGGAGCCCAAGGCCAAGATGCGGCTCATCATGCTTGACATGCTTTTTATCATTTTCTCCTCTGCTAACTTATCGCTAACGTTTAATACCCTCTACGATGTCACCTGGACCTGTCATGTCAATCGGCATGACTCCTTGATGCCTGACGTAGAGTACAACTACGCAATTTGCTCCCGGCAGCGCGGGCTCGCGGCTTTCCTTTTCATGGTCCTCGTCATGTGGGTCGCTACGTTTACAATTTCTATATTCCGGCTCGTTGAACGAGTCTCGCAATGATCTCCCTACTCTCCTTGCCGCCCCTTTTGCCCCCTGCTAATCTTTTCTGCATATATTTATTTACTAAGTATACTCTTGTGTACTGTAAGAAGACTGTACTACAGTGTACTGTATCTGTATTTTATCTGATCCAATATGCACGGCTTGCATATGTACTTAAGGGTTGGCATTATGCATTTTTCTTTTCTGAAACGACAGCCTTTATGCTGATTTGTGTGCGCGCGAGCAAAAATCTTATCTCGACTTGTATTCACTCTAGCGTTTATTCTGCAGAAATTAAGACATGTAGCTACGGAATTCTTACCTTCGCGCGAAGGTCCGCTGCCATGTATGATTAGTTGATTTTGTCTATATTACTACAGATCGATCGATCAGTTAGACTGTTAGCTTCTTTATCCATGCTCTTTGGCCTACTACATAGAGAATTGATGCGATGATAGGATTGATGACGACTGACTGGTCTCAATGGCCGTTCATGGCTTCTTTTGGCTCAGGTTTCAGTGGCCACTCATGGTGTTGCAAGTGAGGGACGTCTTCTCTATAAATGAATTGTCAAGATAGTTGCACTCTAGTAATGTTCCCTTAGAATAATGACGAAGCGTCAGGCGAGAGTTTATCATGCGCCTAATGAAGTACCAGAATCCGAAGAGCCTCCCCAGAAAGTGCTGAAAAGTGACCATGAGAAGGGTCACTTTTCAAACTCCAATCGCCAAAAAAGATCCGAGGCCTGGAAAAAAAACGAGAAGCACTTGCAGGATTGCCTTGATGAGATTGAAGAAATTCAACGCACTAAAGGGAAAGCCAATATCTCTGCAACTGCAAGGAAGTATCACATACCCGAATCCACGATTCGAGCTCGCCTTGCTCGACCTCTTCAAAAAGACCGGATGAAGGATCAAGAACGGCAAATGTATTTGCCTCTCGCAGCAGAAATAGCACTTAAGCATTCAATCTACGTGTTGCCTGATCTGTTAGGCCATTCTGTCGATTTGAATACGGTATTGGCTCTTGCTTCCGAGCTCCGAAAAGTCCACGCAGCGCAAAATGGATTGGCATATCGGCCAGCAAATCGAAAATGGTTTCAAAGGTTTGTTATAAGGCAGAATATTCCTATCGGCAAGGCAATTTGCTTCCACCAGAAAAACTGAAAGTACCAAGAGCTGTTGTTCACGAATGGATCAACTCAGTTAACGAAGAGTTAAAAGATGTTCCCGACGAAAGCATTGCGGTATGGACGAGACTGGCTTCTACCTGGGTGTTAAGAAAAAGGTACAAGGAACCTTGGGTTTGAGAATGCCAGCAGCCAAGAAGGGCGAGAATCTCACTGTTGTCGAGACTATTTTGGCTTCAGGTGTTAAGGTCCCGCCTTTTATTATCTTCCGTGGCACTAGCAGTGGTTTTGTACAGGCAAGGAAAGAGTTTTATCATAGGCAAACGGAATACCCCGAGACTTGGGCATTTGAGGCTACAGCAAAAGGAAATATCAATCATGAGCATTTTTAAAATGGTTAAAGCACTTCGACGTGCATACCAAGGAAATAACGACTAAAAACGGTAAACCGCTACGTTATAATGGACAGTTACGCTTCACATTTCAGCGACGATTCCAAAAAGTATGCTGATGAAAATGACATTGTTCTTATCTCTCTTCCAAAATATACCACTGATCGCCTTCAGCTTCTTGATGTCGGATATTTTGGCCCACTGAAAAAGAAGTATAACGCCCGGTTGATAACCAATGCGTTCAATGATCATCTCGAATCCAAACTTGCGTGGCTTATGGCATTCCGAGATGCCAAGGAAGAAATGGAGCCAAGTACAGTCAAAAAAGCATTTCAAACCGTCGGAATTGAAGCAAGTAAGAAACAAATCGAAAAGATCGTCAAAACATATATCGACATATCCATTAACGAAGACCTGACTGATGCGGAAAAGACGGCCAGTAACCTGGAGTATCTGAGAAAAGGCCAATTGTTCCATGGGACCCTGATAGTTTGTCTTTGTTGTACGAAAAGTATCCCCAAAGCATGATGCTTAAAGATGAAAAAAAGCTTTGGACAGTGACAAATCCTGAAGACTTGTTTGGCATCGAAGATGAGCTCAGGAAAAAGGTTCAAGAAGTATTCGACAAATATACTCTTGTTGCTGATGAGTTTGATATAACCAACACTTTCTGCTCCACTGATTTTTTCTCGCTAACCGCCACCACTACTTCAACGAGTGACTGTGCAGATCGTCTTTGCTCCTCATTTGAAGACGGTTTGACAAGCTCTATTGCACATGATGTTTGCCCTCCCGCCGTATGCGGCGAAAGTACAGCCCTGAGTACTACAGTATCACTTACGATACTCAATTATTAACACACCTTCATACTCCGCCGAAGAAAAATAAGAATCAGAAAGTACTGAATTCAGTCAGAAAAATAGTTCTGAACGATTCAAGGATTGAAAGAGAACGACTCTTCGAAAAGTTGCTTGGCCCTTGGAGATTACGATTCTCACTGAACTGGCACTGTATGTCCCACGTAATGTTTGTGCCACCGTCGCACTAGTTGCGGTTCAAAACTGCTGCTCTGCATATGAATGTTGTAGTGATTCAGCTGGAAATGCATCGAATTGAGGATTGACGGTTTGAGTGTTGGCTTCATTTCCTCAAAGGCCATTTCAAGTTTACCTTATGCACTATGACGGTACATACAGTTTACCCGCAAAAATACATCTCCCGACATATTATCAAAATAGTGCTTTATATTGGACACACAAGCTTCGTAATTGCATTAAGAATTCGAGGATTACAGGTACCGGTAATTGAATCGCTCAGGGGTAGAATCCGATTTGGGTGTAGAGGGTAAGGTACTTCGTGTAGTTAAGTTAGGTCATCGGAGATCCGACGGATGGAAAAAAAATCAAAGATTTCTAATCGCCTCAAGCTATTTGAAATTTGTTATCTCTGAAGGTGGTGAATATCGAGATGGCGCCTCAATTTAAGCCGAATCGAGGGAAAGTAAGTTATTCAAAGGGTTAGCGGAAAGAGCAAGACTAACAATGGTGATTTTTCAGGCGCGGAATGTGGTAGATCATGACCA
Source organism: Blastobotrys vanleenenianus (assembly GCF_965637985.1). Classification (NCBI taxonomy): domain Eukaryota; kingdom Fungi; phylum Ascomycota; class Dipodascomycetes; order Dipodascales; family Trichomonascaceae; genus Blastobotrys; species Blastobotrys vanleenenianus. The sequence goes on along the minus strand of NW_027481861.1, from coordinate 80,343 downwards.
CGATCACGCTGAACAGCCGCAGGACAGCTTCAACGAGCTGCTGCAGCCCGAATTTAAAGGCAAGAAGCTGACCGATCCGATTAATACAGCTGAGGACAAATGGAACCTGCTTCCAGCGTTTCTCAAGGTCAAGGGCCTGGTGAAGCAGCATTTGGATTCGTTCAACTTCTTCGTCGAGACGGACATCAAGAAGATTATCAAGGCTAACGAGCTTATTCTGTCCGATGTAGACCCTGAATTCTATCTCAAGTACATGGACGTCCGGGTAGGCATGCCCCAGCGAAGAGAGATGGGAGCCGGGAACATGCTTATCACGCCACACGAATGCCGGCTGAGAGACTTGTCCTACTCTGCGCCCATCTTCGTTGATGTGGAATACACTAGAGGCAAGAAAATTCTGCGAAAGCGAGGTCTCGAGATTGGCCGAATGCCAGTTATGCTCAGAAGTTCGCGGTGTGTTCTCAAGGACAAGGACGAGCAACAGATGGCCAAGATGAACGAGTGCCCACTGGATCCCGGTGGGTACTTCATTGTCAACGGTACCGAGAAGGTCATTCTTGTGCAGGAGCAGCTGAGTAAGAACCGGATCATCGTCGAATCGGACGATAAAAAGGGTATTGTACAGGCATCCGTTACGTCGTCGACGCACGAACGAAAGTCAAAGACCTATGTGTTGACGAAGAATGGCCGAATCTATCTCAAGCATAACTCTGTTAGCGAAGAAGTGCCGATTGTGCTTGTTCTCAAGGCAGCTGGCCTTGTGACAGATCACGAAATTGTCGAGCTCGTGTGCGGGTCCAACCCTAAGTACCAGGATATCTTTGCTGTCAACTTTGAAGAGTACAATAAACTCGGACTGTACACGCAGCAGCAGGCGCTGGAGTATCTTGGCAGCAAGGTCAAGACCATGCGGCGACTTAACACTCCGAAGTTGAGCCACATGCAGGAAGGTCTCGAAGCTCTGGCCACTACGATCGTCGCGCACATCTCGGTGGATAACCTTGATTTCAGAGAAAAGGCACTCTATCTGGCGATCATGACCCGGCGAGTAGTTGAGACTCTGGACAACCCCAAGATGGTTGATGATCGTGACTACGTGGGTAACAAGCGTCTGGAGTTGGCCGGCCAGCTTTTGTCGTTGTTGTTCGAGGATCTCTTCAAGAAGTTCAATAGCGATCTCAAGGCTGGTATAGACAAGGTGCTCAAAAAACCGAACCGAACTAACGAGTTTGATGCCCTCTTCAACATCAGCATGAACACAACTACTATTACCAGTGGCATGAACCGAGCTATTTCGACTGGTAACTGGTCGCTGAAACGATTCAAGATGGAGCGTGCCGGTGTTACCCACGTTCTGTCACGACTCTCGTACATTAGTGCACTGGGTATGATGACTCGAATCTCGTCACAGTTTGAAAAGTCGCGAAAGGTGTCTGGTCCTCGAGCTCTTCAGCCCTCGCAATTTGGAATGCTATGTACTGCCGATACCCCGGAAGGTGAGGCTTGCGGTCTGGTAAAGAACCTTGCATTGATGACGCATATCACCACTGATGATGAAGAGGACCCAATTCGACGGACCTGTCTCATGTTGGGTGCCGAAGATATCTCTATTGTCGGCGGCCACGAATTGCATGCTCCAGGTAATTACGGCGTCTATCTTAATGGTACCCTCATGGGCGTTACGCGGTTCCCGGCCAAGTTCGTAAGAAGCTTCCGACAGCTGCGACGAACGGGCAAGATTAGTGAGTTCATCAGCGTTTACTGCAACCACCATCATAGTGCCGTCCATATTGCCACTGATGGTGGACGAATCTGTCGGCCATTGATCATCGTCGAAAACAGCGAATCCAAAGTCAAGGAGGAGCACATCCGGGGCCTACTGGCTGGTCAGCTGGTGTTCGACGATTTCCTGCGCATGGGCCTAGTCGAATACCTCGACTGTAACGAAGAAAACGACAGTTTAATTGCATTATATGAAAAAGACATCAGCGCTGACACGACGCACTTGGAGATTGAGGTGTTCACAGTACTTGGTGCTGTCGCTGGTTTGATCCCGTATCCTCACCACAACCAGTCGCCACGAAACACTTATCAGTGCGCTATGGGTAAACAAGCCATTGGGGCTATTGCGTACAACCAGCTGAATCGAATCGATACGCTGTTGTACCTCATGGTTTATCCACAGCAGCCAATGGTCAAGTCACGAACGATTGAGCTGATTAATTACGATAACCTGCCGGCAGGACAGAACGCTGTGGTTGCCGTCATGAGTTACTCTGGTTACGATATTGAAGATGCCCTTGTTCTTAACAAGTCATCAATTGACCGAGGCTTTGGGCGATGCCAGGTGATGAAGAAAAACACGACCATTCTCAAAAAGTACCCCAATTCTACCAGTGACAGACTTAACGGTGTCTCGAAAGAGAGGGTACCTGACGGAGAGGGCGGTTTCATAGAAAAGCCAATCTTCCAGCATGAGGCTCTTGGAGTCGACGGTCTTGCTGAAGTGGGCGAGAAGGTGGAGACTGGGCAGGTGTATGTCAACAAGGCTGTCCCCCTAAACGCCGGAGACGAGAACGTGCTGACCTCCAGCACTAATGAGGGCGAATTCAGAGAAACCCCAGTGTCCTACAAGGCGCCGGAGCCAAGCATTATCGACAAGGTCATGCTGTCGACTCATGAGAGCGAGACACCGCTTATTAAGGTGCTGCTGCGACAAACGCGACGACCTGAGCTGGGTGATAAGTTCTCCTCGCGTCACGGACAGAAAGGTGTGTGCGGTATTATCGTTCAGCAGGAGGACATGCCGTTCAACGACGACGGTATTTCTCCGGATATTATTATGAATCCTCACGGTTTCCCCTCGCGTATGACTGTCGGTAAGATGATTGAGCTTATTTCCGGCAAGGCTGGTGTTTTGGACGGGTCTCTACAGTACGGTACCTGCTTTGGCGGTTCCAAGCTTGCTGATATGTCCAAGATTCTAGTGGAGAAAGGGTTCAGTTACTCTGGTAAGGACATGCTCTATTCGGGTATCACTGGTGAGTGCCTTCAGGCGTACATTTTCTTTGGTCCGATTTACTATCAGAAGCTGAAGCATATGGTTATGGACAAGATGCATGCGCGACCGCGAGGTCCACGAGCGGTGTTGACTCGACAGCCGACCGAGGGCCGATCGCGGGATGGTGGTCTTCGATTGGGTGAGATGGAGCGAGATTGTGTTATTGCATACGGTGCCTCGCAGCTGCTGCTTGAGCGACTCATGATCTCATCTGATGCGTTTGATATTGATGTGTGCCAGAAGTGCGGTCTCATGGGCTACAATGGCTGGTGCACTGCCTGCAAGACTACGGAGCAGGTGGTCAAAATGACCATTCCATATGCTGCTAAGCTGCTGTTCCAGGAGCTTATGGCGATGAATATTGCTCCGCGACTCAAGCTTGGTGATGTATTTGAGTAATTAATCAAGTCGAACAATTAATCAAGCTTGGTGATATATTCGATTGATCTAGCATATTAACATGGTTTCACTATGAAATTCGACGACTAGAAATTTATGGTTCCCAAGTATGTCGACAAATCTATCGATACAAGTCGTGTTTAGTATGTAGTAGAATCTAGAGCGCAAGCCGACCGGCCGGCCTTCGATAAATATGGCTGAAATAACTGCATGAGTGGAATACTTCAACATACATTACTTATATCGCCAGCTGGTTATACCCCTGATTGAATATATACTAGAACATTGACCCTGTACCCGTATGATGCTATATTTATTGGTGCCAATGACTTCTGAGCACCAAAGAGTGTACCAGCTACCCCTACGCGCGGCGGTAGCGTGTGGTGAAATAAGATCTGCATTAAGCCGTGCATCGATTTCTGTGGGAGGTATAATTAGCATGATATGCCATTAGGGGCAGGTTACACCGCAAGGCAGTGCCACTCCCCATAACTGATACTTGAGGGACGAACAGTTCGTCCCCCTTTTCTATTCAGATTAGTGGCTTTCAACTTTTGCACGTATTAAGAAATGCCTGATTATAGTAGAGTAAGTGCTTGTCTTCTGTTTTTTTCGGGTGTTGATATGGTTGAGAAACTAACTAGCGTAGGTTCCTTCAGAGGCAAGGCCCGATGCATCAAGGGATGCCGAAGAGCAGGATCATCTAGTGGACGCCTTTGGCACCGATTCCGAGGACGGTAGCGACCTCGAGGACTGGGAGGACGACCGGGGTATCCAGGGAAGTCGGCAAGGTATTCATAATCCGTTTACAAGAACCGGTACCAGATACGCTCCAATCGAAGTCGCCTCTTCAAATGACGTGCTTTTCGACGCGGAAGCTCCAGCAGCCTCTACAGCAGCATCTGGCTCCTCCTCTCCCCCCTCGTCTTCTACGACTAACGTTGCCGAAACTAACCGCGCAGGAGCGGGTGCGCCGCCCAACGGGGCAAACTTTTCATCAACTTTCCAGCAGCAGCAGCACAGGTTCAGGCCGTTTAGGTCGCTGTTTTCATGGAACCGAGGCCGCCAGGGCTCGGCGGTGGGTAATAATAACAACAATGACGGCGTGTTTGCGAATATTACGGCGAAGCCGGACTCCGAGAAGCCAGAGGATGGCAATGAAGATGAGCCTCCTTCTTACGACGAAGCGGCAGCAGACGCGACGCCACCCTACTGGGAGACGACAATTCTCGCACCAGGGTACAGCGATGAGCTGTTTATTGAGGGTCTGCCGGTAGGCACTCCTATCAACTTCATTTGGAACATGATTGTCTCCTCGGCATTCCAGTTTGTAGGATTCTTCCTCACTTATCTGCTCCACACTTCACATGCGGCCAAGCAAGGTTCGCGGGCCGGTCTGGGATTCACGCTCATCCAGTGCGGCTACTACCTGACTCCTGAAACCGAGGGCGATTCTACGCCGGCCCATACTCCTGCTCCGCCTAGCGAGTTCAAACCAAACAATCCAAATGACTACGATATTTCGCCAGTAGGAGCGGTTTCAGGGACGTTTTCGCAGGGACACGCGTCGGCGACGCCGGACGCTATCCCTCAGTCAAACGACATGGATACGGCTAGCTGGATTTCCACGGGTCTCATTGTGGTTGGCACAATTATCATTCTCAAGAGTGTATTTGACTATATCCAGGCCCGACGTATGGAAGCTGCTATCCTTTCATCTAACAATGCCACCCAGGAAGAGACTCCCCAGACTGCAGAGGAGATGGTCTAACCCACAACCAGGAAATGATTTCTGGAGTATGGTTTTGTTTCTTTTTTTTTGCATTTTTCGATGTGTGTATTTATTCTATAGATCCCCCAGGTTTTTCGGAGGTTTTAATTCAGAATCATCATAACCTTCTCATACACGGTGAAGACGATACCGCCGCTGAACACAAGTCGCCCCAATCGTGGCGTGGCGCCCTTCCAGAACGTGAGTATACCTTCGTCTTTGAACACCCTGACGAAGCAATTCAGAGTGCCGGTATACAGCTTCTTCGACTCAAGGCTCTGCATTCGCGTCTTGACCGTGTCCAGGGGCATGGTCGTGTACACAGTGATAACGCCGGCAATGGCACCAATGCCAAATGTCTCCGCCGAGGAGAGCGGCAGCGTGGGATCCTCCTTGTAAGACTGCACAAATGTCTTCATAGCGTTGTAGGTTCCCAGCCGCACACCCTGGTTGGCCGCCTGCCGCATGGTGACGGGCACAACGCCCTTGTAGATACCAGCGAAGCCCTTCTCTTGAAAGAGTCGCACCGGGCCCTTGACGATACCCTGGTATTTCGGGTTGGCCGATCGCTTGTCATCGATCATGGCGGTTTTGATGGTCTCGAACGGCGTGACGGCACACACAGACTCAAGCACACCAGCGCCGAGACCGGCAATAGCTCCTCGAGTCCGCGACAGGTGACCGTCTTCGTCTGTCAGGGCGAGCTTGATCGAATCAAACCCGAGGAATCGCACAGCAGCCTTGGCCGTATTGCCCACGACGAATGCGCCGCACCCTGTGTAGAGGGCCCCAACACCCTGAGCCTTAGCCGTGTTGGTAATGAGTTTGAGCGGGTTTCTCGACATTGTAGAGCCCTTGTCGAGCAACTGGAGCCGCGTCTTTGCGAACTCAAACGGGTACTAAAGGTCTCCATTAGCCGTGGTACTTCACTGAAGACGGGATACATACTGTGATCATGCCTTCGATGGCACCGGCGGTACCACCGGCCACGAAGGACTTCCACTTCTCAGGCTACCATGGTTAGCTTGTTCGGACCGTCAAGAAGCTCCATACCTTCTTCGCTTCTATATTCGACATGTTAGCTATACAGGATTTATTTGAGTCATGCCCGATATTTCACCGGATCTATGGCTGATCGGCGAAATTTCAAAAACTTAACCACATAACTTAATATATAGACTTTACAGAGATTGATATCGCGATCTATGAGATCTTTCCGCATGTCATCGAACTCTTGTGGATAGATATTCCTGGACCTCATAAATATTAAATACCAAGCGTTGTCTATTAAAGTACTGTAGCTAGGTAAATATATTATGGCGTCCCTGATAATTGATTGGATGTCCTTCGGAGAGTGCCGTGTCAGCTTTTCCGCGCGTGTTTAACAGCTATACAGTAATGAAGGTCATTGTTATGCGTAGAACGTTGGTGTCCGCTAAACCTTATTAGAAACGGTATTCCGTCGCTCGTCCTCCTCGCTACCCACGCTAAAGTTGTCGTCGTCCACAGGTCGCAGTTCATACTCTTCAGCTTCCGCAGTAGTGTGCTGCGATGCAGGAACGCGATAATAATCTGGAGTCTTTCGGAATCGGCCCATCATACTCTCCCAGAATAACCGTCGCTTGGTTCGGCCAAGAAGAAGATACACAATCACTGCAAGAATACCCAGGAACACTAATGATCCCCATAGACGATGCGATCTTTTCTCAAGCATATCGTCCAGGTCGGGCAGGTACCCGGAGCTCACAGTCTGGCTGTACCCCCACTTGTTGCTAGCATAAATACCGGTATGATACTTCGATTTCCTAGTTTTGGCAGCGTCGCTAGAAGCATAGAGAACAGCTCTGCCCAGTGTCCAGGTGAACTCGACTCCATCGATCTTTTCTGCCGTCTGCAGTGGCTGGAGAAATTTGCTGATGTCGTTGGAACTGCCCGCTGGCGACGATTCGTTAGGGAATTGGAAACCCTCATCAATGACTCCGAGCACCCAGGTGGATTTGAAGCAGAGGTTTTCTAGGGCGTAATCGTCAAGATCTGGGAATTCGCCAGCCTTGTCATTATTAATTGAGTCCCAGTCTCTTGAACAATAAGACTTCACGGCTGCTGAAAGTTCGCCATAGTCCATTCTTCCGCCGAGCTGGAAGCCCTTGGACGTAGAATCGTAATATTCACTGACACCAACGAAATGGTTGATGTCAAAGTCAAAATCAGGCAAAGATTCCATCAGGCCGGACGCATGAGGCCGTAGTTTGGCCAGACACATATCAAAGTCGCCTGTTCCCACGAGCTTTTTCTTCCCCTTGTCATCTTTACCCTTTCCTCCGTCCTCTCCATCCTTTCCATTCGTGCCATCCTCTCCACCCTTCCCATTCTTACCATCCACTCCATCCTTCTCTTTCTTACTATCATCGCCATTGTCATCGTCGTCTGCATCATCTGCATCATTGTCGTCGTCGTCATCATCACTATCACTACCATCATCATCATCGTCGTCGTCATCTCTCTTATTCTGCCAATCAAGCGTCAGACCTCTTGGAAGGCAAGGATCCTTAATCTCGCCATCCTTCTCTTCCAATCCCTTGATGTACGCGCTACGAATCTCATTGACACCTAGCCCGAGGAAAGTCTTTGCAAACAGGTCATACTGAGCCTTCTTGTCATCCAATGCAACTTTTACCAAATCCTGTTCATGCTCAGCACTCTCCGTCTTGTTCGGAACAAATGCAATCTGCATCGAGGCGCCTCCCATCTCAAGAAACCCGTAGGTAGAATGGCCCTTGCCATGATCATGCTCTTCCGGCTTCTCAATTGACCCCGTGAGATAGTTTAGGGCAACCCATCCGAAAATACCTTCCGTCTGCCCATCAATTATACTGACATGATCGGCACACTTCTTGACATAAAACGGACTCTTTTTCTTCAAGTACTGGCACGTTTCTTTGAGAATATCATCCGCATCCTTCTGTTCTAGAAGCCTCATGCCTGCCGTCGCATGGAGGAATACAGGAGTGGTTTTCTGGTACTTCTTCGGAACAATATCCTCGGCATATTTTACCAGCTCTTTAATATGCTGTTTGCCTACTTCCTCTGCGTTCCCAGCAAATGTGGATATCCCTGGCTTGATTTTCTTCGACCACTTGTCGCTCGTCACTTTGGGGAACTTGTCGCCGTCCACCGTGTAGTGGTACACATAAACTCGCGAACCGGAGGATCCGGCGTCAATTACAACAACGTATTTGTACGGCAGGTCGCCGTCCTTCAACGGGCCCACCTTGTCCTTGGCCATTGCCTCGAATTCGTGAAAGCCTTGAAAGCCTTTCGCGCAAACTTGGTCTCTCCGTGCCTGGAACGATTTAAAGGCCAGTCTGGTCGGAGCTCCGCTCCAAGTCCTGGCCCCCCTTCCTCCCCCCTCCCTCCCCCAATAGTGAGTACAGGTAATGCAATGCGGCTGGCCCTTAAAGGGCCCGGGTCTTGTCGGCTTGCGCAAGCTGAGCTGAAAAATCTCGAGACTTCAGGTTTGAAGAGATCAGATCCTCGGTAGCAGCTCAGTTCAGATCAACGGCCTAGTTGTGGCCTCTTTATCCAGAATTACATTGTTAAATTTATCGAGAGACTAGTGGCTCCTTATTGGTGGGTAAAAAGCCCACAGAGAGTTTCGTGATGGCCTCCCATCCAGACTATTACAGCTCAGATCTCACTACCCCTGCCTCTGGGGATCAGAGCGACCGAGGCTCCAATGGTGCAATTGGCACTGGTTCGGTTGACTCAAACAAAGTTGGTCAATTAGAATCGGATTCAGCTGCAGATTTCGGCCGGATCTGTTCAAAATGGGACTTTGGATCTTTATCTCAGGCTGTAGAGACCATTGTGACAGACCGTGAAATTGAACAAGAAGAGACAGATTTGAGTGAGACTTTTGGAAGTGCATGCAAGAAGGATTCTGCGAGTGGACAGGTCAATATCAGTCTCTCTAATTTAGCAGAATTGTGTCCAAAGATATATTCGGAATGTCATTCGGAAGTCACACTGGAGGGGTTTAAAGACGGGGTCCGGAGCTTTGTTCAGTGGTGTGCCGGCAATAATTTCTCGACGGTGGTTACACCTAAGAAGGTGCTAGCATACACTTGTAAACAGTGTGTCCACTTCCCCAGCGATAGGAACAGGATCATTAGCATATTGATGCAGCTGTGCCGCTGGCAGTACCGAAATCAACTATCGCCATACGAGCCAATTAGCGAAGCTGACCTAGCAGACCTGGTTCAGAAGATAATTACGCGACCTAAGTCGGCTCGGAAGACTATGAAACTTAACCAATCACAAGTGACTTCGGTATTACCGCTTGGCGCCGATACCGATATTGTATTTCCTGGATCCAATGAGGGCATTGCGGTGGAAAGATGCACCCCCATAACCACAGCTGCAATGGTAGAATCGCTGCTGAACCACTCTAGGAGCGAGCTGGTTCTAAGTGGCCGTTTAGAACTGTTACTGGACTTCGCAACCTTAATACCGCTAGGCACTCAAGGCAAGCTGTTGATGGCAGATATTTCACTAGTCGAGGACATAACATCAAGTGATCCGACTCCTGTGCATAAGCTCTGTTTGAACTACCATGCCGACGGAGCTTCGTATATCGCACGGCATGTTGATCCACGACTATGCGCGGTTGGTGCAATCACTATGTATTTGTATGAGAGATTCGACTGCAAAGGTGACCTACCAAATTTCTCGAGTAATGAATGGATGTCAGCTCCACTGTTTAAAGGGATGACTACTGGGCTAAGAGAATTTTTAGTGGCACAAGAGCCACGAAAACAGAAAATGCCTAATCAGCCTCAGCTGGATTTGAAGCTTGGGCAGCTGTTGGACTACACTGCATCAGAGAGCATCCCAAACCTTGCCGTCAGGTATTTATCTGGTTTCGAGGGCCAGCAATGTCGTCCGGGAATGTACGTTATACCGAGAGCTGTTGAGGCGCCCCCTAAAGCCCTTATGACTAGAGTCTTCCCCTTTATTGAAAGCCTCGAGAAGACTGCTACTAAGCAGGCTGGAGATTTCCTTAAGCTGTTAAAATTTCTTCGAGTTGTTCTGCTCCAGGATACTGCCGTGTTCAGGTCTCGTTACCCTCATTTACCCATTTTCAAACAGCCAATATTCTGTTCGCCGGAATATGAGCTGTATTCTTCCACCGTGCTAAAGAATCATGCTAGAGCGCATCCATCGTTTATCCCTCAAGAAGTGGTACAAAACATTCCTGGAATGTTCCACGCTATTAAGTCGCTCGAAAATCAAGTGGCTGTATTGATCTCGCAGATAAATCGAATTGATGCCGAGAGGAAACGCGAGATTCAAGTTCTGCAGCAGGAATTCGTACGACAAAACGAAAGATACTTTAGACTCTCTAATGACCTGAATGTGCTCAAATCAGGTACGACTCTTGCAGCTACGCTACAGGGCGCTTCCGAAGATGTATTGCAATCTCCCCCATCTCTACCAAGTCAGCCAAATGCTACTCGATCAGATAATAGCAACAGTGGACTATTTCGGTCCCACCCTCGATTTACCCTAGCAAAGTCTGGGGCAACTCCATTCCCTCAGTTCCGGCTCCCTGTGTTAGATCCATGGGCCGATTACGACTTTACACGGTACGAAATGGAGCGTAATACGACCACAGTAAACGATCTGTGGGAAGAGTGGAACCATGGCATAGGCGGGAAACCTTCTGTAAAGTATATGGACAGACGATTTGGAGCGAGATGGCGTAAGGATTGTACCAAGTACTACCTACGACACAAGACGATTGTCGAAGAAGTGCTGAAGACTGTCTCAGCTCTGAAGATACCTGAAGAGGAGGCGGTCAACAAAGTCGAGAACTATCGCATAATACACGGGCGATTTGGCGACGGCGCCCTTACGCTTAATCAACTACAGAAGCATATTATCGACGCCCGAAAGGCAGGCCGGCTACTTTACGAGACAGTACCCTCGGTTCATATGCCCCTGGTGAAAAATGAACAGTCTTAAAATGTACATATTTATTCTTATGCCTCTTACGATAACTAAAAAATCACTATCATATACTCTGCACCTAGAAATAAGCGCAATTGCCTGTAAGAGACACAGTGTTTCCAGGTGGCGGAAAGAAGGAAAGAAATTATTATATTTCTTTATTTCTTGAAGAAAAGAAGAGCAGCTTCAGTGAGCTTGCCCTGCTCGAGAAGGCTGGTGACAGTCTCCTCGATAGCCGCCTTGGTAGCGGCAGTATCACCAACCTTGTCAGCCAACTCACCAAGAGTGACATCATCAAGCTTGTCAATGACAGTGCCAACATCAGCATTGGCAGCGTCGTCCTCGCCGTACGCCTCCTTAGCAGCGTTTCGAATGGTTCGCTTGTTCTTCTTCTTAGCATTCTTAGCAGCCTCCTTGTTCTTCTTACTGCTCTCCTTAGCGGCCTTGGCGGAAGCCTCCTCCTCGGCCTTCTTTCGCTCGGCCTCCTCCTTAGCCTTTCGCTCGGCCTCAGCGGCAGCTCGAGCACCAGCCTCACGCTCCCACTTTCGCTGTTCCTTAGCCTTTCGTTCAGCTTCCTTGAACATCTTGATTCGTGGGTCGACAGACATACAGTCGTCGACGAGCTTTCGCAGACGAGCAGTGTCTTCAGTCTTTCTCTTGGTTCGAGCGTTTTTGTTCTTCTTCTCAACGTATCGCTTGTTGTCTCGGTTAGAGGTGTCATCCGGGACGTCCTCATCGAGGTACTCAAACGATCTCCACGAGTCGAAGTTGTACCAGAAGGCATAGAACTTGTCAACCTCCTCCTTGGAGGACTCCATGGTACCAAGCATTGGCACTGGGGTGATGTTGGAGAATCGGGCTTCGGCCTCGAATACTGGCGCCCAGAGCTCAATGAAGTCACCCTTAGCCTTCTTGGATGGTGGCGGAACGTCAGCCTTCTTGTCAACGGAGTCAAACTGTCGTCGCTTGACTGGGTCGAGAAGCAGCTCAAACGCCTTCTGGATGCACTTGAAGAAGTTGTCGGCTTCCTCCTCGTCCACACCAGCAGCAGCCTTCTTGTCTGGGTGGTGCTTGAGGACCTTTCGTCGGTGGCCAATTCGGATCTGCTCCTCAGTAGCCTTGTATCGGTGCTTAGAGAGACCAAGCACGGCGTAGTGGTCCTGCTCCTTCCATTGCTTAGGATCCTGAAGAAGCATATCTGGGTCCTCTGGCTCGTCTTCAAGGATGTCCTCGTCGCCGTTGCTCTCGACCTTCTTGACATTCTGCTCCGCCTGGATTCGCTCGTCCTCAGACCAGGTTCGGCCCCGAAGGGTTCGTCGGGCGTGGGCAAGGAAGCCCGGGCCAACTGGCTCGACCGATCGCTTGACCGGAGAGCTGAATGGAGCGTAAGCAGCGAAGGACTCTGGGGCAGTCCAATCGGATGGGAGAGCTGGAAGAGACATGATTAGTTCGGATGTCGTCTAAGGAAGAGAAGGATTTTTAACCGTAGACAGGTCTCGAATTTTTTTTTCATTGCACGGCTGTGCAGTACATGTCGATTGGTTAATTCATTGGATTATTAACAATCAATCGAGATTTATACTACAGTGCGAATCAGAACATCAGGAATACTTGAAGCAGTAATTTTGTGGCCTAATCGGTTCAGCTACATGCTAAGCGAAGTACTAGGGAGAATTGGGGGGACTGGCCTACCAATTTCTAGCTCCCTTTGCGAGCCGCATGAGCCTCACTCCCTGGTTCTCCATTGATACTTAAATAGTAGAAGTGGCAGCAGACTATCACTGAAGAATTGGTCATACTAATCATTATGTATGCAATATAATAACATAGACCTAATATCAAGTATGGAAGGTCTGAAGAGAGGTTCTTGGTTTATATAGAGTATAGCTAGCTAGACTGGCAGGTTCCGATGAAATAGCCTAGATTAGCAAACAATTTTCCAGGCTGCGGGGCAGGGGGGAACTACACCATCATCAGCGATAGAGGAACAGATGTCAAAGACGATAGCATTCAAAGACGTTCAGTTTTTTTCAGATGGATCAATATTCCAGCCGGGGTTCTGCCACGTTGTTACTAGCACGATAGATGTGTCTCCGGTGTGGTTGAGTCAGTACATCTGCGGAAGGTTATCCAAAGACTTTGACGGGCCAGTCTGTCTCGTGACTTTCCAGGATCACAATGAATTGCACAAGAAGGGATTGAAACGTGTTGGCCTTGATCTCGCCATAGTTCCCGCACACGAATTCCAACTGGTTGACCTCTCGGGATCGCTTGTCACTACCCGGGGTGCAGCCACACTCGAGCAATTGGTTTCACTACTGCAAAAAAATGTCCCCGCTAATGCCGCGCTGGTAATTGAGAGCCTTGATTTTCTGGGGCCTATTTGCGGCCTCTCCGCTGAGGATCTTTCTCAATTGGCGTTCAGTCTGCAGAAAATGTCGCGAGGAGTGTATATGATGTGCAATGCTGACGAGCCGTTGATTATGGATACTGAAGACTCCGACCTCGCCGACAACCAGGCCAACTTTATCGTGAGCTTGCTGTACCAGTCGACGGTCTCGCTGACTCTCAGGCCGCTGGAGACGGGCAGAGCAGACGACGTCACTGGGGTGTTAACCGTGGCCACTGGGGCGAGAGTCCCATTAGAAGGTGTAACGGTCGTTGAGGGCGAGTACATGTATCTTGTTACAAACGATTCAACAAAGATATTTTATCGCTAACTCTAAGATTTCGATATTATCAATTACTCAAAGGCTTTGGCATTGTCAATTTCTCAATGACTGCGGCACTATCAATTGCTGTAACTCGTAATAGCGCTCCTCTTGCGGTTGTATATATCATCAAGCACGAATTCTATCGCACACCGTGCCCAGATGATGCTCAACATTGGCCAAGTGCTCTTCTCGCCAATCCTGATCCAGTGATCTACCTTGTACTTGATGTGGTGGCTGTCAAATACGCGTCCTACGTCTCGAAGCAGCGATGGCAACTCCGGGACAATCGTCACCTGAAATCCATTCGGAATGTTTTCATCCACAAACCATTGTTGGATCATTGTGGGCAGAATGTGCAATTGAGTCGACTGAGCCAACCGGTGCTGAAATTCGAGCCGCAAGAGCTTAATCAGCCGCAGATACCACGTTTGGTAGCCGCGGTGCTTAAAATCGCTCAATAAGAGGGGGGCAAAATACGGCCTGGCAAGGCTAACGATAAAGCAATTAACATTGAACAGCTCAGAGAGCCGGGTGTAGGGCGATTCGCGCTCTGATACGTGCGTGTGCTGATTTGCCGGGGTAAAGTCAATGGAATGCTCGCTTAGAAACGGCTTAATATTGCCGTCACGGTCCTTCACCAGCAGGTCCACCTTGCGCTGTAGGACCCCTGTGCCAATGCTGGCCTGCGCAGCTGACCAGATTACCACATTCGGCGCAGTAAGATAGTTGAGCAGAGTCGGGATGCACGACTCGAACCCTTGCTTGGTCTTCTTTGGAGCAACATTAATGTTAAGAACTCGGTCTGTTTTCAGATAGGCCTCCTCAAAGGTCATGTTGCCCAGTCTTTCACGCACGAACCTCTCGAATATGAAAATCTCGGGCGGACACATGGAGGTCAAGATTCCCTCCGCAACGCTCTGGTACTTCATATCGCTATACTCGTCGTCCAGCTCGGGCAGACCCTTGGCAAGGCTTTCTATTGTGGGCAAAAACTCGTCATCCTCACAAGTGCACGCTAAACTGGCCACTAGGGCTCCTACAGTAGAGCCACTAAGAATGCGCGGCATGAGGCCCTGGTCATAGAGCGCTTTGAGAACACCAAGATGGCAGAGCCCAAAGAGCGACCCACCGTGTAGAATGAGAGCAGAGTTGCCAAATGACTGTCTTGTATCGTGAAAGAAATCCAATTGCCGCTGGGAAGTGAGCATGACATTGCTGTTGGGTTTGACCTTATCCATATACTCAAGGCAGCCTATAACCTCATTAATGTAGTCCTCTATAAGCAGCTTAGTACCGCCATATGCCCGGTTGTACAACTGCGTAGTTGCAATGGACCCCAGGTTCCGCAAAAGTCCAGATCTCAGCTTCTCCAGGAGTGTCTCTAAATCGCTCTCTTCTCGCGCAGTAGCCAATTCTTTCAGTCGTTTCGATATCAGCTTGTAATCGTATTTTCTACTGACTGGATTTTGCCTCCAGATATCGTTGCCCATGACAGAGTCCAGCTTATACGAGAGATCCTGCCATTCCGAGTACGATTCACATAGCTGCAGCTGGGCCTTAAGAATCGATTTCTCATCTGACTCTGTCATGTAACACCATACTCTCTGTTTTTGAAAAAAGTTAGTACCAGTTTCCCTTCCCCTTTTAGCTACTCTTCGTTACCTACGTTTTTCCAAAACTCGAATACATCTGATATCATCTCGGCCCAGGACCGGAACAGGAACAAAATCGTGTCCTTGAGATACACGATCCAAAAGGCAAGGTTAAATGGCGCACCAAATGACCCGTAGTAGCTCATAGCAAGGACTGACCATAAAGTAAAGGGTTTGATACGGTCACGATAGGTCACGATAGGTCGTCGTGCATGTGAAGGTGGTCGGGGTTATCGGTGGAATCACGTGGGAACAGAGATAGGAGGACTTTTGCTCACTTTCCAGGATTAAAGCGCATGCAGCGATTTTATTAATACTTTCAGTGGTTACAAATGTATCCAGATCAATTGGAATCCGTCGTGCAGATAACACGGCTTACTGTAGACTTAAGACTTGTTTCATTGCCGCACGTATGAGCCGCACAAGCCGCAATGCCGCAAAGCCGCACAATATGCAAATTTGGTAACCTCATACCCTAGCGTTAGCTAAGATCATTACCTACACTTTTTTTTCCAAAGCTATAGCCTCATTCGATGCATTTAATGACAGAAATCGCCCGCCTACAAACCAAATACCTCTACAAGCGTAACTTCTAGCATTGCCAACATTTCAGTACGGTTGGTATTCTCCCCCGTTAATCGACAAGCCAGCAGGGACGCCGAAAGATCCCCTTATTATTACCGGTAGCCAATCGAGGTGAAGAACGACTAACTTGAGTTGAGTCTGATACGATGACGCAGGTAGGCAAAATCGAAGTGGCATTGATTTGACAGCTGGTGTTTTCTTTTGACTAACGTGAGTGGGATGTAGAGTTCCAGCTTGAGCTTGAGCATTACGAGCCAGTATCTCGATGAAATCCAAACTAATATTCGCGTACGACCCATTCCCTGGGAAGGGTACGTTCGAGCGAACCTGCTTTCTACCCATGAGGCCGGCCTGATGAAGTCGATTGAGAAGCAAAGCAGGGATAAGCGGAACTCAATTGTCGAAAGCGACCCGAAGCTCTACGCATCCTCGATCATTGAGCTGCTCAATCGAATCACTCGAGACGACGTAGTGAAGTATATCCTCTCCCTGGCCGGAGATTTTGCTATCGATGTTCCTGAGTTCAGCAAGTGCCTCCTCGCAGAAGGAGACGGTGAGGCTGCATACTCGGCACTGGTCAAGCTGCTCGAGAAGAATGACGAGCAGATTCACCTCCTTGCGGCCAAAACTTTGGTCATTCTTCTCAGTTCGCAGCGTGCACCGGAGAAGTATGCGACATCACTTTTTACTTATCTAGCGACTAAACTTGCATCCTCCCCTAATGTTAACCTCCAGGACATTGCCGTGCAGAGCTACGGCTTGCTGCTGCGAACGAAGTGTTATCGATCCATCTTTTGGTCGAAAAATGCTGAGATTGTCCCCCCTCTGCTCAAGATTCTAGACACGACGTCTAGGAGCTCTTTCCAGCTGCAATACTACACTCTTTTGATCTTTTGGCTCATTACTTTTGAGACGTACGCGGCTGCTGAGGTCATCACCAAGTATGAGATGGCGCCGATTCTCATGGAGATTACGAAGAATTCCGTAAAGGAAAAGATCATCCGAGTGGCCCTTGCGACGCTCGTCAACACCATCAAATTGGCTCCCAAGACCGCCATACCATCTCTTCTTTCCTACTCGACCCTTCCCCTAGTTAAGACGCTGTCCGAGCGAAAGTGGGCTGATGAGGAACTCATCGCCGATCTTGAGACACTCCAGACTACTCTACAGGATGCATTCGATTCAATGACGACCTTTGATGAGTACAAACACGAAATAGAGGGTAGGAAGCTGCGGTGGACCCCACCACACCGAAGTGAGCTGTTCTGGAAGCAGAACATTTGGAGATTCAAAGAGGTAGACTATAAGATGGTCAAGCTACTCTCGTCGATTGTTGCTGAATCCACTGATAACATATCCCTTGCAGTTGCATGCAGCGACATAAATCATGTGATTGAAGAACTTCCAGAGGCAATGCGTGTGCTGGAGAAACAGGGCGCGAAGATTAAGGTCATGGAATTGATGAATAACAGCGACCCAGAAGTGCGTTACGAGGCGCTCAAGGCTACTCAGGCATTCATTTCCCACTCTTTTAAATAAATTGAGTTATACATGGTGGTTATATGCAGTTTCAATCATTGCGTACAAGCCATTCAAATTATAATAGAAAGAAAAACTGACAGTGTCTATAATAGGCTCTGGTATTTGTCCAGGCCACTGCCACCGCTGTCTTGTGACGTGGGCCGCTTGCTTTGCGGTGTCAATGGCTTCGGCAAAGCAGGAATAGTTAAGGCCGATTTGGATGGTTGTGTATTCTGTATTGGCTGAGATAGTGAATTGTTCACAGCCTTGGACCAGTCAATTGAACCAGTGCTAGTCGTAGTCGGTTGGATAGTCCTTGAAATAGAGGTAGACGTAGTTGGCTGGATATTCCTTGAAACAGAGGAAGATGCATTAAGCGGTTTAGGAGTAAGGGGAGTCATCTGGTTAAATAGCTTCGATGACGACGATGATCGCTCCAGTTTAAGGGCTGACGGAGCGTTGCCGACAGAACCAAATGAAGTCACCGCGCTAGACCCTGCGCTGCCAGCAGAACCAAATCTGCCTGTATTAGTAGTTGTAGAAGCGTTAAAGGACGTAGCCGTAGGACTAGCAGAAGTGCTGAAATATTCAAGGGAATTGTTTCGAGGGGCACTATTATTGACAGTGCCGGATATAAGGCTGTTGAAATTCGGAGAGTTCGGAGAGCTGCTGTTCGCCTTGTCATCCCGCCCAACGACGCCATTGCGTAGTATGTCAAGATCGTCCTGGGATGCCGTCTGCGAGCTCAGTTTTCGTTCGTGTTCCCGCTCAATTCGATCTAAGACGCTCTTGATACGATTCATGAATCCGTGAAACTGCTGCTTAGTAAGAAGAGACTCCATGCTCAATGTAAGCAGGTTAGGGATAAGAGTCTTGGCCGCAACGTCAATGTCCACCATATCCGCTATTAATGTATAGACATCAAGGCTGGCCAAGAGGATTTTTGGTTCTCGCGTCTTCATTGCTGAGAGAAGCGGAAGGAGCTTTTCTGTGACGGCGAACTTATCCAGGGTCTTGAGCTCGATTAATACGCGGAACGCCTTTACCGCCTCTAATTTGACGCTGAGACTTGTTGTTTTGCCAAACACTGTACCAATGACCGGGAACACTTCATTTTTCATGGTAATGAAGTCCAGCTTAGAAGCGATAATGTTAATTTTAGTAAGGAGAGATGCCTGGTTCTCGGCTGGGGCTGTTGCCAACATATTAATGACAATGGGTAGGATGGATTCCGTGAACTCATTATCCGATAGACGAGAAGTAAGTACTTCTAAGTTATCGTGGATGGCCAGCTGACAGCCAAACTCGTTTTTCACTTTAGCGAGCGCGGGAAGGATTTTCTCAGTGAACCCAAGCTGACTCATGTCCTTGCCAATGGCAAATACATTTTGCAGAATGAGGTACAAAATGTTAGGCTCCTTTTCGATATCTTCGATCAGCGATTGCAGAATCTTCCTCTGGAGTACCGATTTCGGGAACTGGGGGAGAATGCTTTGTAACCCATTAAGGAAAGTTTTCTTCTCCGAAAGGAGCTTGGCCGGGAAGTCGTTCAAAAAGTTAATTGTTCTGATGAGAGGGTTGTCAAAAAACTCCGAGTGCTTCAAGTCTTCCAAAGTGATCCTCTCAATAGCATTGCGAGTAATCAGCCGGGGAAGTATACCACTCAAGTATTGAGGGATTTTTTGATCTCTTAGTATCCGTGATATGCTTGCCAGCTCAGATTTATAGGTCGATGGGTTGTTGTTAGTTCGAAACGGCGGTCTCTGTATATATATGCAGATAATCAAACAGCCGAGTGAAAACACGTCATTGCCAGGCTCCAAACGCCTATCTAGCACAAGCTCGGGGGCAGAGAAGTCGAGGTTAATCTGAATAAATCCCGGTAGCCTCGGGTCGTACTGGGATATAAAGAAGTCGTTAGACTGTTCCTTATAGTTCTGAATGAATCCCAATCCGCCTAGCTTCCAGTCACCCTTGGCATCGATCAAGATAGAACTCGGCTGGATATCTAAATGAACCAGGTTTGCGTTATTATGCAAAAACTGAAGACCCTCAGTTATCTGGAGCAAGCCCTTTTGTATGACCAGTTCATCTAAGTCGCCATCATTAATGCCTCCTCCACCGCCAGACCGGTCTATCAGCCCCTTTAAGCAGGCACTGAGTGGTTCTGTCACAAACATCATGCTGCTCCTGCCATCTTCCAATGGTTCAATGATCTTCACAATGGACGGATGTCTGATCTTGGCCAGGGCATTGGCTTCCCGCTTCAAACGGTCGTACACGTCGTTCACACTACTTCTATCGATTCCAGACGCAGCAATTGCGTGCTGTAGCGCTTTTTTATCAAACATGAATATGGAAACTGCCTCTCCGCTCGACTTGCGCTTGCCAGAGTACACTGACCACGGGCCGGCCCGAAACTGCACATTCTTCGATATAGAGTAGTTCGCGAGGATACCACTCGAGACTAAAAACTGTTAGCAAAATCCGCTACTTCTCGAAATGTTTCAACCTACAGGCTTTAAAAGCTGACAACATTCGCGGTTCGTTCTCCTGCTGTTGGATAAGGTACTACTCATCAGTTTCCAATGTGAGGTGGCCGTTTTCCCGGGCCGGATCAAATTTCCGTCATCCCCCAGCTGACGTTTCTACCGTGAGCATTATCACCCCTTGGCGCTCTTTTTCCCAAGGAAAATCTATACTCATGAGTTTTCGTAGCAAAGATTGTATAATTCGTTCTAATGCTGGCGGGCTTAGTCTGCCCGTAGCTCTAATTGCACTACTGTACTACGGTAGGTCATGATATACGCTTGTGAGCCAATTGAGCCCAACGAAGCAGCCAACTCTCTGAATAAGCCAAAATGTATAGTATCGCTAAGACCGGGGTTACAGATTTCTATTATACGTCAAACTGACCCTAATATTGGATAACGGAACATGTTGAAACGCCGCACGAATATAACTTAGTTAATTTATATCGATCAAATTTCCCCACACATTGCACGTGACTTGTGGCTGGTGCCCGTTTGACTTCCGTTTGAGGCAGCCACCAAGTTTGAAGCTTCTACTTTTTAATCTCCAATCAGCCCGAGACGAATTAATCGTACAATGAGCTCACAGGTCGAAGTCTTTGAGACTAAGCGCATCGTGGTTCAGCGGGATGGCGAGGATGTCGAAGCTACGATCCTGCTGCAGAACGAGAACGGCCCCTGTCCTCTGGTGGCCCTCGTGAATACGTTAGTGCTCAGCGAGCATACGTCGAAGAAGGCCAATGGCAACAGCTCGGCTCTCTCACTGGCCAGTTTTACTTATGGCAAGCCTAAGATCAGTGTGAACGAGATTCTCGACCTCTTGGGTGAGTTACTGCTGGCCAAAGTCAGCGAGCAAGGCGCGCAGGCTCCCCAGGACACCTCAGACGGGGCAAGCGTGCAGAGTGGAATGGTCGATGGAGAAGACCACTCCCAGGCCACTGACGCTGTGCTGAAGCTGTTGCCTAAGCTGGCTACCGGAATGAACATCAACGTGAGGTTCAATGGCACGTTTGATAACACCCCTGAAATGGCGCTCTTCCGGCTTTACGACGTCGATATTGTCCATGGGTGGACTTTTGACCCAGATGACCCAGAATATACTACAATTAGCACAGTAGAGTCTTACGATGACGCGCAAGCGCTACTGCTAAAAGCGTCAGAAGACTCTGAGATCGATGCCGAAACGAGAGCACAAGCTGAAGCAATCCGGCATTTCTTTGCCCATAACCCTACGCAGCTTACTACATACGGCCTTAGAGAGGTGAGAGATCTGCTGACTCCTGATATCCCTGCGGTTCTGTTCCGGAACGACCATTTCGCTACCATTGTAAAGCACGGAGGGACGCTGTATACCCTTGTAGCGGACCAAGGATTCAAAGACCAAAAGTCCATTGTCTGGCAGTCACTGATTGATGCACTGGGTGGAAACGACTACTTCTACACCGGAAGCTTTGTTCCCCATGCCATTGACGATACCCAGCATCGGGGTGATGAGCACACTGATGTGACGGAAGACTTTTTAATCGCTCAGCAGATGCAACTACAGGCCGATGAGGAGCTAGCACAGGAGTTGGCACAGGAGGGAGCCGGTCAACAGCGGCGGGATCAGAGGCAGCGGCAACGACGCCAGCGCCAGAGCCAGAAGCTATCGGGCCAGGAAACCCAGAAAAAGAAGAAGGACAAGGGTTGCGTTGTTATGTGATTGTTTAATGATTTTGATGAGTGTGAACCGAAAACGACTTAGACGTTAGAAATCTGTTGGCGTGTCAGACCCTTGTCGAATGGATCTATCAAAAGTAGAGTTGGCAATCGCATAGGTAATGTTTTGATGCTAATTATTGTTTACAATAAACCACACAAGGTACATTGGGGTTTTACTCAAACTAACGAATGCTTGCTAGAAAAACAGTTATAATCGAAGTAGATGGCTCATGGCAAGCTCTTAATTCCGAACAAGCTGGCGCCAATTGAGCAATCTAACAGGTCCATGGCCAATATATCTCCTCAAAGCGGTTCTATATGGGCATGGAAAATGCGTCCTCTCATTACTAGGAGGGAGCGTGTATTGATTCTGGACCAATCGAGGTCAATTGCGCTTGAGGCAACAGAGTGTGGAAGACAATTCATAAAATGCATCGCTATCATAAACTTAATAACTTAATAACTTACTCCACGCGCTGTCGCTTATTCGGGTCATTTTCGGTCGTTGTCTGGGTACCCGGATTCACGGCCGTCGTGCCAGAGTAGTCGTTCAGATTGTCCAAGTTCTCTGTGTCCAAGAACTCGTCCACGTTGAAGTTGGAGTCGTATATCTCATTGGTGTTAGTGCTCTGGTTGTTTCCATTAAGCGGCTCAGGAACCGGGGTATTACTGTTAGTATAGCGCGAGTCGAGAGCCCGTAGCCATTGCTCGACCTGGGCAAGGCTCTCTGACTGTGTCTCAATGTTATTCTGGATATCTTCGACCCGCGAGGAGTTGGCCAGAATTCGCTGTTGGGTCCGGTCGGCACTGGCTTCCTCTTCGCCATTGTGGTCATGCAAGCCTCCCAGGAAGTTGAGATCCGGGTAGCTCGCGCTGGGATTAAGCTCGGGGAACAGCGCTCTTGGAGTGGGCATCGTAGGCGGTTGACTGTACTTTGTATTTTGCAGAGACAGCGCCAGGTCATTGAGATGAGAGTTGTTATCAATGACCTCCCCTGACGGACTAGTGACCACTGGCTGCGACCCTGCTATTGCTCCGCTAGTAACAGCCGGATCCACCATTACTGGCGCGTTGGCGAGGTTGCTGTTATTACCTGGAGCGGACACCGAGGATATTCGAGACTGGTTAGAGACGGCATCAACCGAGAAAGGTGATGGTTCATCTGATAGGTTAGTAACATTATGGGAGCCGTTGAGATCGCCAAAGCTATTGTTAGCGTCGTCGGTGATGATCTCAGAGATCTGTGGCCGTGTTTTCTCGGGCGAGTTCATAAGCAGTTTCTGGGCCGGCTTCGGCGCATTGTAATTCGCCACTAGGTCATTGAGCATTTTGCTGCCAGTGGCGCCACTGCCATATACAGAGGCCAAAAACCGCATAATGCGCTCCAGCGTTTCGGCGTGCTTTTGGTGCCGCTCACGCGTCTGGATGTTCTCCGCCCACAACAACTGATTGTCCTTGCGGATGCGCAAAAGGTCTTCGCCAATGGCCTGCTGGTTCGACTTGATGTGCCGCAGCTCGTCCATAATGAGCCGGATATCTCCCACGGGGTTTTCCTCCTCGTCGTCACTCCCGGCGTTCTTCGAGCCTTTATTACGCACAATGTTATCGAGCAGGTCCTCACGTCCTCTAATAAAGTAGGGTGACTTGAATTGCCACGTTTCACCCTCGGCCGATTGGTACATCGCCCCAGAGGTCACATCCTGGACCTTGTGCCACCCGTACATGTTTAGCTGCCGCACAAACGACGCAAAGTTCGAATGCTTGAAGTACCGTGGCAGTACCATGCGCTCAAACTGCTCCCTGCCCAGCACCTGAAAGCTCTCCCCGTCCGGCATCCACCGGATAAACTCCTGGTTTGCCGGATCGTTGACCATGCTCCACAGCTTGCCGACAAACGCCGGCCGCGTCTTCTGCCCGCTGGCATTGGCAGATCTCCGGCCTTTTGACGCTCCCGCAGTAATACGCTTGCGCACGACACCCTGTTTAGGGTCCCTCTTGACGATGGCTCCTGCCACGCTCTTTGAATGCTTATCCATCCTACTTCCTTTCCAACCGCTCAAGACCGTCGTTTTTTGGGAATAAAATGCAAGAAAGGGAGAACAAGACAATGCACAAAAGTCACTTCCCGATGCAGTGCTGAGTGGTGAGGTTATTGCAATAAAGCAGACGCTCTCGGTATTTTAGCTTCCACTTGTCAAACACTGGAAGTAGGGGTGTTTACCTCGAAACTCTCTTTTTTTTTCGCCCCAACGATTATTCGTTTCCTTAATGCGTAATGAGTTTCCCTAGGGGAATCGATTGTCCGTTAGCCCTATATATGGTGGATGCGCCAAATATATGGTGGATACAACAGACTCGCAATGGCTTTTCCAATTATCGCAGGGCTTCCGTATGTGGCCTTATCGATTTGAATGGTTCGCTTCCGAGACCGTTGCTTTTTGACAGGGAGGGGCGCGGGAAAGTAAAATTTTGTATCATAAGTCCCAACGCTTGCGCAGGATGTGGGCAGTTATGTTAATTAAGTAGTTCGGGGCTGCGCGGGGAACTCTGTCCCTCGCGCGCGCAGAGCATGCAGAATTGGACCGATGTAGCCGCTGAAATTTTCACTACAAAAAAGTTTCATTCCTTTTCTTCCTTTTCTTATCTCTTCAATCTCGACTTCATTCAAACTAGAAATAGGCATAGAAATGGCTCGAACGTAAGCACTTTTGATAGATAGTTAGTTTTCGCAGTGAGTCCCCTAATTTAGGGGATTCTGAGTGTTAAAATTCGCTGGATTGCCCAGCCCTGTCTTCTCTGTTCGGAGAGTTTTGGGATTATAAGGGATATACGTCCCTTTATCCTTAAAGATATTACTGCGTTGGAAAAGAGGAACGATCGCCTGCTTGTCTTTTTAAGAAACACAAGCTGTGACAAAGTATCTTCCTAAAACGCTAGAATCTCTTGCATTCGTGTGAGGTGTTGTCGATGTTGGTTAACAAAAATTGGTTAAACCATTCGATCAAAGTGATAAAAGGGTTTTGCTGCTCTTAAAAAGCGTGTCCCGATTAAGCTGTTTTAGTAGCTTTTTAGGGTACATTCATTACGCAAATGCTATGCAGTTTGCGATGCGATGATGTCATTGCGTTGAATACTAACTCGATGTGTCTAGTACTGTCCCAAGTGCTCAGGACGTTTTGGTCCCAGAGTCCCAGCTCAAGAAGTCCAAGGCTCAGCAGGAGGCTGTTGCCAAGAAGACCGAGCTCAAGGCCAAGAACATTGCTGTAAGTAACCTCTTCAAAATGCCTCCTGGATGGCTCTATTCCCCAATCACTTTACGATGATGATAACCTACCATTTTCCTCGACTAGCTACGGCGATGTTGTCGAACGTTAACCATCTTTCGGGGCTGACATTTAAAGCGATGGAATGAGTTTGCAGGAGAAATTGATGACACAATGCGCTAACTGAATGTAGGCCAACAAGGAGAAGCGAAAGGTCATCTTCGCCCGAGCCGAGAAGTACCAGAACGAGTACTACGAGGCCGAGCGAGCTGCCATCAAGGCCCGACGTGATGCCAAGGCCAGCGGCAACCTGTTCGTCCCTGCCGAGAACAAGCTTGTGTTTGCCATTCGAATCAAGGGTGTCAACAAGATTGCTCCAAAGCCGCGAAAGGCTCTGCAGCTCCTGCGACTCCACCAGATCAACAACGGTGTCTTCATCCGACTCACCAAGGCTACTGCCGAGCTGCTCCGAATTGTTGAGCCATACATTGCCTACGGTTATCCAAACCTTGGCACTGTCCGAAAGCTCATCTACAAGCGAGGCTACGGCAAGGTCAACAAGCAGCGAATTGCCCTCTCGGACAACGCCATCATTGAGGCCAACCTTGGCCAGTATGGCATTGTCTGCATGGAGGACCTCATCCACGAGATCTACACCGTGGGTCCAAACTTCAAGCAGGCTTCCAACTTCCTGTGGCCATTCAAGCTCTCCAACCCGTCTGGCGGCTGGGGCGTGCCACGAAAGTTCAAGCACTTCATTGAGGGTGGCTCCACCGGTAACCGAGAGGAGTTCGTCAACGAGCTTGTCTCGAAGATGAACTAGGTAGTTTAAATTTTTTGTTTTATTTAATGACTCGACTAATGACATGAATTAATTTTTATTAAATTGCACTCATTGCTATATAGCCATAGTACCGTAGTACACAATAGACGTATTGTGAGTGAGACCTGCACAGAACTCCCTCCATGGGGCCCCTGATTATTCGCCATGGTGAGTACTTCCAGTACCGGTACGACAATGTCAATTATGAAAGGATATCGAGAATATTTAATGGACATATCATACGCTTCGCTTCTCCAAATGCGCACATTTGTACGGGGGACAAGCAATGAAATTACCTGGTAGTGAGTTATGCTACTGAGCTTCATGGGAGACAAATCACGACCCAAATCACATTTAAAAAATTTTTAGTGGTCATATATATCCGTAATATATCCCGTTTATATAATACATATAATTGAGCCTATGGTGGTAATTGCCAATGGTAAATAGTCTGATTGGCACGTTTATCTGATGGTAGGGACGCCTGTTTTGTTGTCCCATGATCGGCAGTGATAACACGAACCAAAATATATTGTGTATATTAGATTAGCCTGAACCTCTATGGCGGCGCGTCAAAGATGAGTTCTGAAGAGTGCTCAGAAGGCGAAGATGGCTACTACTTGTCGGATGAATTGACAGCAGATAAAGTCTCATTCCTTGACTTGCTGGACCCATTCGCGGTGTCGACACAGCTGTCGCGCAAGATCAACACCACCGTCAGAGAGCGGAGTAAACAGCTCCAGACGACGTTCAACGCCAATATCCGCAAGAGCGGCAGCGACCTCCGCACGAAAATCAAGACCGTCAGAGAAGAGGACTTAGAAAAGCTTAAGCGGCAGGTCCTGGCACGAATTGACAAGGTCGAGAAGCAACTGAGTAGCGAGGCTATAGTCACCCTTTCGGAAAAGCTGACTTTTGCGTTTGGCCTCCTCAATGTGTTTGCCCTTGGATACATCATGGGCAGTAAGCCAGAGTGGTTCCATTGTCTCTACACTGTTGAGTCCTGTTTGTTGCTCCCTATTCGCTTCTACACTTACAAGCGCAAGGATTACCACTACTTCCTCGCTGACCTGTGCTACTTTGCCAATATCCTTAATCTTCTTTTCATTTGGGCGTTCCCCGGATCAGTTGAACTTTTTGTCAGTTGTTATGCGTTGGCGTTTGGTACGCTGTCGTGGGCTGTAATTACCTGGAGGAATTCTCTAGTTCTCCATTCGCTGGACAAGACGACCTCTACTTTCATTCACGTGCTCCCACCTACTGTATTCCACGTTATCACGCACCAGCTGGATGCAGAAACCAAGTCGAGACGGTTCCCAGCCGCAGTCGAGCTCGAGAGTTGGCGATTCGCGTACAGCGTCCTGTGGTCTACTGTCGCCTATTTCGTTTGGCAGTCCCTTTACCATTACTTCATCACGGTAGGGCGCAAGGAGAAAATCAAGTCCGGTGCGCGTGTTACAAGCTTTGAGTGGCTTAGGAAATCATATGGCAAGACGCGTATCGGCAAGTTGGTCAATGAACTTCCAGAGCCTTACCCGGTGATCGCGTTCACGGCTATCCAATACAGCTTCCAGCTGTTCACTATGATGCTCTGCCCGTTGTGGTACGCATATAGTTATCTTAGCGCGTTGTTCCTGACGGTGATCTTCTTTACGGCTTCCTACAATGGCGCGACGTACTACATTGATATCTTTGGAAAACGGTTCCAGAAACAGCTGCTGAAACTCGAGAGAGAATTAGAAGAGAAGAACCAAAGCTAGATAATATTTTTTTTCGTCAACCGGTTTAATATTTATTCTGCCAAAGTAAGCGGAGAGCAGGCAATGGATACATGGACTGGAACTCTCGAACTCTAGCCATGTCGACCCTGTAAAGGTGGTCGAAGTCCCTGATGAGAAATGGGCAGCGCCTCAATTCGTCAGTTCCGACGGTAGAATACTGCGTCCAAATCTGCAGCGATACCAGTTTGGTCATCCGAGCAGTGCAAAGTTTGACAAAGTTAAACAACTCAGGAATAGATTCGAATGGTATAGGGATACAAAGCTCCAATATTGGCAGGCACAGATTGACAAGAGTGGTGAAAACATGCAGCGCCATCAGGTGGTCACAGCATGGCGCAGGCTCTTCAAAGTTGTAGGGAAACGTTTGTATCGGCAGGCAGGACACTCTTATTTGGGTCAACTTGAGCAGCGGAATGAAGGGCCCTATGGACTCGCGGAGCTCGAGCCCGTAAATGGTCAATTGGTCAATCTCTGGAAGAGATTTAGTAAGGTGTGTAAGATGGCTGTTCGCCCAATGCTGGCTATAGATAGTCAGAGCTTGCAGCCTCAACGCCCTCAGGGTAATAGCTGACATGCCCGAGTGATCCTGGCACAAAACGGCTGTTCCGAGGTCTTGCGCACAAACCGTTACCGGGGCTTGAGAGAAATTGGACAGCGTGAACTTTTTGATCTGATGCGGAAGAGTCAGTTCTCTCATGCCGGTGCGTTCGTCATCTTCTCCTCGTTTCATTAGGCTGATTAGGAGCTCCTGCAAGTTCCGACAGCTCGCAATGAGCTGGTTCACATATCTAAATCCGCCCCTGAATTCCTTTCCGCTGTCGTCCAACTGCATTCGCTCAATAAGGTCGCCATAATTATGGAAAAAGCTCGGCTGAATGCCACGAGTTAGCACGAATTCGATGGCAAGTGATATGCCACTGGAACATGGGGATTCGCGGATTCGCTGGAGAAATCGGGTGACAAAGCGCTCGGTATCAAAGTCTACCGCCTGGATGGCGACTCGTTTCTCTGTCTCTGCAGGGACGTTGCACACCACGTCTACAGCGGCATGGACCGTACTCCAATCGGCGCCATAGCACACGTCACAGACGAGACGAGTTGGTTCAGCAGCTTGGCAAATGCTACGTAGGACATTTAACATGGTAATGGAATCATAAGTAGGAGCTTTAAGAAAGAGCATTTTAACTTGACGGATACATTTCCTGGCCCGTTCTATTGCTAGCAACATGGCATTGAGCCTTTGCACCGTTGCACCATCGATCATGCTGCGGCCATTCGGTAAGCGCATGATCTTAATCGTGGCATCATATGTTCGCAGCTTGTGGCGAAATGAAAGAATGTGTTCATAAACTTCAACGTGCAGCGTTCTCCAAACCATGCGAAGGTAAATGCTATGCCACGTCCGGCACACTAGCCCGACATTGCAGCAATCTTTGTCGAGGTATTCGAAGATGATCTCAGCAACTTCAACCGGCAATTGTGCCATAATACATGGTTGTCTTCTTCGGAGGTAAACAAATCCAAGCCGTTTATCGACGATCCGTCATAACTCTAATCCTAACAATTCCCATCCATCAGGAGAGCGATTAGTCCTCTACAGCAGCCCTCTCTGCAAATGGATTGTACTCTCCTTTGCCAACAGGGAACCGTTTAACTCTGTCGCATCCGATACAAGTGATTTCGAGTATATCACATTTGGGATCATTGTTCTTCGACCTGTTGACGATGCGAGTCCGGCTGGTCATCCCCGGTACGAGCAGTCCGTTGCAGCCTTTGCACATGCTTCTCTTCATGGAAGGTGCCAGCCTCAGCACGTTCTTACGGGCTACGGATTTCAGCACGCCGGTATAGCACCTGGTGAGCTCGGGGCTCTCGGTGGATATGACAGAGGCCAATTGGAACAGGTGCGAAACGCGGGCGTAGTGGTCAAACTGGGCGACCCGTTTCGATTTAGGTGCCATTTTCAATGCCTCAATATCTCAATGCCTAAACAAAGACTGTTCCCACGCTAGATGGATCAATCGGTCGATCTAAGGGCTGTCGGAGTCTCTCCGCGAGTGAAATTCTTGAATCCAGCGTGCGTGCGCCCGCAACGAATCTTTATTTGACCCAGGATTGGCGTGATATCCCCTATATATCCTGACGATATCAACCGCTATGGATACTGCCTATATCTTTTCAATAAAGCGTTGATCAATTGCAATCATTCTTCGGATGCATACTCGAATGATGAGTTTTAGCATGTAAAACCGTGCACATAGACATATTTACTAGTTAGATAGGTATAGTGCTTCAGACTTGGTAAAGTACAAGCTGTAACCACTGACAGATGCTGACAGAACTCATAGTGATCAATGAGACTACATAAATTTTTCGTTATACCAGGAAGTAATTGATTATGCTTCTGTTCAAACCGTGAATAAAGCTTCTAAATAAGCTTCAAAACGGTTCTCAAAATATCGTAGACTGAATTAGCACTCCGATGGGTGGTGGCGGACCAAACCACACTTCACATCCAAAGGGTGCGACGACGACCATCGACACACGTTGAACCTCTTGCCAAGCGACGCAGGAGATTACAAAGAAAGCGGCAATTAACGAGATACGGGAAGTAGAGTGTAACATCGGTCAAGAATGAGTGGATACGATAGAGCATTGTCGGTTTTCAGGTACGTACTCCGAATTGCCACCGCCTGGGGGCTGTAGTGCTAACCGATTAAAAATAGTCCTGACGGACACGTCTTCCAGGTTGAGTATGCATGGGAGGCGGTCAAGCGAGGAAACTGTGCTGTGGGTGTCAAGGGCAAGGACGTTGTCGTGCTGGGGTGCGAAAAGCGAAGTGCGTTGAAGCTCCAGGACACGCGAATCACGCCGAGCAAGATCTGCCCAATTGATAACCATCTGACGCTGGCGTTTGCCGGGCTGAACGCCGACGCGCGGGTGCTCGTAGACAAGGCGCGAGTCGAGGCCCAGAGTCACAAGCTGACGATGGAGGACCCGGCGAGCGTCGAGTACATGACGAAGTACATTGCCGGCGTGCAGCAGAGATATACGCAGTCGGGCGGTGTGCGGCCGTTTGGTATCGCCACATTGATCATTGGGTTTGACCCCGAGGACAATGTGCCGAAGCTGTACCAGACCGAACCTTCGGGTATCTACTCTGCATGGAAGGCCAATGCCATTGGCCGGTCGAGCAAAACTGTGCGGGAGCTGCTGGAGAAGAACTACGAAGAGGAGATGGACCGCGAAAAGACGGTCAAGCTGGCGATCCAGAGTTTACTGGAGGTCGTTCAGACCGGTGCGCGGAACATTGAGATTGCTATTATGACCCCGGGCAACAAGCTGGAGATGCTTGACAGCGAAACCCTGGCCAAGTACGTCACTGAGATTGAGGAAGAGAAGGCCGCCGCCGAAGCTGCCAAGAAGAAGAAGGGCAGACGTGCCCCAGCCGCCTCTGAGTAATTGTTTTTCACTTAATATATACCACTATTTCACCACTTCCTTGAATAATGTAGGGGTGGGCTTCTCAATGCTGCGTGGATAGTTGTTTTACAGTACCGCTTTTTCGTTAAGTAATAGTAGGTGTTTTCAATTATGCTGGAATAGTTGTAGGGGTCTTAGAATGGTTGTCCTTGAACAGTTAGGAGTTTTTAAATGGCCGAAGTAGCTCTTAAATATAATAGGGGTCCTTTAATGCTGTAGCAGTCCTTAAATAGTTGTAGGAGTCCTTGAAAAGTTGTAGAAGTCCTTGAATAATTGTAGGAGTAGCTTTTCAAATAAGATTACAATAGTCATAACGAAGACAAAATTATTTGTCTACAATTGTAATTGCGTAAATAGGCCAACTTGACAAAACAAACTACACGGATAGATAGAAAAACCCTAACTAGTTATATCAAACTCAATTAACTATAAGTCTCAAGAATTTACCGGAGTTCCTTGAAGTACCATTGGATTATTCAATCGTAACAATATTTACCTAACCAATGGTTCTAATTTGTACACGGTATAACAATAGGCCATTAATACCTCAATGGATGGCATTTGAGAAATATAAACTTTGTCACACAATGCCTGTATGGAGGCTGTTCACTACTGTATTTATGCCCTAATATTCATTAGCCAGTCAATTGAAATCTTGCCAAAGCGGGAATGCCGGCACTATGGTCCATTTAAATCAATATATACCTTGGAACATCTGAATCAAGTCCTGTATCAATTGAGTCTATTCCCTATTTCGCAGTCATTGATTCTGTATTCAGTCCACGTGGATATATATCGGTGCCTACCGCTGCGAGTTACAACGAGTGCTAACAAGCGATCCCAGGAGATCGTTAAAAATGCTAAGCAAGGTACCAAATTATACTGGTACTGCTGTGAGATCCGACGCAAAGCGTCGCCACTGGGGGTTTGGGGAGCTGGCCCCCCAATTGTTCACTTCGAACTATATTCGGATAATTGACTAAAAAAATACGACTACTGTATTGGTATCTGGTACTGCGCTACATATGGTAGTAGGTTGGTTGGTCTTATCGCGGGTGTCGTTGGGATGAAAAATCAATTGAACCGACTTACACCACCACAACCCCGACAGAACGAACTGAACGATGGCGAACGACAAGCAGCCGCCACCACAGCCGCAGGTGGGAGGAGTAGGCGGCCAGCCTGTTAGCGCTGCTAGACCTATGGCGGCCGGCCAGCCCCAGCAGCAGCAGCAGCAGCAGCAGCCAGGTGCTGCGCGGCCAGCCCAGACCGGCGTGTCGGACCTTAACCGGATCGTGCTCGAGTACCTCAACAAGAAGGGGTACACGCGCACGGAGGCGATGCTGAGGATCGAGTCGTCGCGGACGCCGACTCCCGCCGGCGGCAGCTCGACGACCAGCGCGAGCGCGAACACGGCGGGACGGCCCATATCGCGCGGAGCCACGCCGCTGTCGACGAAGCCCGACGAGGACCCGGAGGCGTACCTCAATGCCTACGCGTCGCTTAAGCGGTGGGCCGAGAACTCGCTGGATCTGTACCGGCCCGAGCTGCGGCGCGTATGCTACCCAATTTTCGTGCACCTGTTCCTGGACTTGATCCACAAGAACCACCCGAGCGTGGCCAAGCGCTTCTTCGACGAGTACTCAGTCGACTTCATGGTGCTGCATGGCCAAGACATTGAGAAGCTATCCGCCGTGTCGCTGCCGGCTCACTTGGAGGAGAATGATTTGGCCAAAGCGTTCCGCACGAAGAAGTACCAGCTGCGTGTTTCGAGGACCTCTTTTGACCTCCTGCTGTATTTCCTCCACGAGATCGAGACCAATGGCGGGTCTATTATCATTAGGCTGCTCAATCAGTACGTGGACACTACCGTGTCGACGACGCGGCCCAGCAGATACGATACAGAGCTGAGCCTCGACCCGAATGAGGGGCTTCCTGGGTACAGTGCGGCGGCCAGCGGCGAGCAGGATCACGCGCGCTTGCCCGCGGTGAAGCTGGGCAAGATGCCAATGGACCCTGACCTGGCCAAGGAGGTGCAGGTGGAGCTTGAAAAGCGCGAGGATGGCCCACAGCTGGTCGACGAGCTCAACAAGCGAGTTAAGCTGGAACCTTCAGAGGACTCTCCTGCTCGAGAGTCGCTACCTCTGCCCCAGTACAAGGCGGTCGACGTGTCGATGGAGGTGCGCAATGTCGCTGACACGCGAAACCGCATTACTATTGGCGCCACGGGTCAGGCGGCTCTGCCCAGTGTGTGCATGTACACGTTCCACAATACCCACGACGGGCTCAACTGCATCAGCTTCTCAGACGACTCAGAGCTGGTGGCTGGCGGGTTCTCGGACAGCTTCGTCAAGGTGTGGAGCCTCAAAGGGTCCAAGCTGACTTCTGTCATCAAGAGCGACCCTGAAAACGAGGAGGCCACCTCGAGCCGGCGGCTCATTGGCCACGCGGGTGCCGTCTTCGGCACCTCGTTCAGCCCGGATAACCGGTTCCTGCTGTCTAGTTCGGAGGACAAGACTGTCCGGTTGTGGTCTCTGGATACCTACACGGCGCTCGTTTCGTACAGGGGCCATAACCACCCGGTGTGGGACGTTGCGTTTGGTCCGTTTGGCCACTACTTTGCGACGGCTTCGCACGACCAGACAGCACGGCTGTGGAGCTGCGACCATATCCACCCGCTGAGGATATTCGCGGGACATCTGAGCGACGTCGACTGCGTGTCGTTCCACCCCAATGGCACGTACCTTATTACGGGTTCGAGCGACAAGTCGTGTAGGATGTGGGACATCAACCGTGGCAACTCTGTGCGGGTCTTCATGGGGCACACGCAGCCAGTCAACACGACGGCAGTCTCCCCCGATGGTCGGTGGATGGCCAGTGCTGGCGAGGACGGGGTTATTAATGTGTGGGACTTGGGGTCCGGCCGTCGACTCAAATGCATGAGGGGCCACGGTAAAGCTTCTATATACTCGCTGGCGTTCAGCCGCGAAGGTTCGGTGCTTGTGTCGTGCGGTGCCGACAATTCGGTTCGAGTATGGGACATCAAGCGCGGCACTAATGACTCCTCGGCACAGCCTGAGCCAATGGAGATTATATCAGACTCGTCAAAACCTACATCCAATGGCACCACCAGCTCTGGGACCTCCGCCGCCTCCAGCGGAAGCTCTACTGCCGGGACTCGAACCCGCGGAACCGACAGCTCCAAGTCGGCCGAAGACAATGCCAAACGAAGGAAAGAGGTTGTCGCGACTCCAGACCACCTCGTCGCGTTCCACACTAAAAAGACCCCCGTATATAAAGTCCACTTCACGAGAAGAAACCTCTGTCTTGCCGCAGGTGCATACATGGGTTAACCCTTAATTTATTTAATTGTCCACAACCCATTACCGGTGTAGCATTGCAAAATGGTAGGACATTACTTTATTGTAGCATTGATAGATATCATGGAGTAGTATTTACAGTCGTTAATCGTAATCTATTTGTCTATGCTGTTCATAACGTCGTTTGAAATGATGGCTCCCGCGTTTTGAGCGCGCTGGACAATGCTGTGGGCTTCGTTCCTCATGCTGTGGCTGACGTAGTATCCGATGACCGGCGTGTAGTACACCTCGCGCACGGCGAGGAAGTTCGTTGA
Source organism: Blastobotrys vanleenenianus (assembly GCF_965637985.1). Taxonomy (NCBI): domain Eukaryota; kingdom Fungi; phylum Ascomycota; class Dipodascomycetes; order Dipodascales; family Trichomonascaceae; genus Blastobotrys; species Blastobotrys vanleenenianus. The sequence continues at coordinate 45,415 of NW_027481861.1, read as the reverse complement.
CTCCAGCAGAGTAAGCAGCGACAGAGCCCGGTCTATATTTGGCTGCCTATTCGCCACCGCAATGCAAAACATTCTAATAAGTGTCTGTAGTGATCGCGAGGACTGAAGCCTTGTCGGATGATAGGGAACTGAAGAGATTCCGCCGACAAAGATGTCATATGCGGCATTAAGCGACGAGGGCCCTTGGCTCGCGAATCGCTGGCAAAGGTTGCGCACAAAGTGATCGAGGATAATGACGGAGTGGCCCGCTTTGCCGTTCAACTTGTGCGACTGGGCAAACTGTTTGTAGCGCTCAAACAGAAATTTGATAGCGTCTGGGTTGTCAACGGAATTGAGCACTGATTTGTAAATGACATTAAGCCCTCCCTCAAATCCTTGACGAGTCTGCGCAACCTGAGAGGGCTGGATCTCGGGCAGATCTGGCACGTCAACGATGGAAAGATCGATATTTCGAGCAGAGAGAAGCCCCCTGATGCCGAGAACGTCGAGATACGGTACCTGCGATGGGAAAAACAGCGCAAAGTACTTGACGACTACCACTGGATCGTACCTCTCTGCAATGAGCGTCAACAATTCAGTCGCAATTAGCTCATCGATTTGGTGGCCGTTGCTAAGCATCAGACGAACAACTTCGTAGCACTTTCCCTCAAGTGTGTTCCGCCGAAATCCTCGCAGCAAAGATAGAAACTCCCGAGTCGTCAGGGTAATCCCATTTTCTATCATATGCTTGTATATTTGTGCCGCAGTCGTCAATCCATCGACTTCGGTGGCCCTGTATAGCAGCATTCCCCAATCGGGTTCGTGGTCGCCCTTCAGCCATATGTTTTCCAACAGCCATGCGGCTGGGTTCGCAGGAGTGTTATTATTCTCTCGCGAAAGCCGCTCTAGCATGTACTTATAGAAATCCCGGATAAATAGACGGTCGCGTTTTGGATCAGCCGCTACCAATCGGCTATCAATGTTCGTCAACAGCTTCTTTGCAATATCTGAGCTGTCAAAGGTAGCCCTTAGAAAAGACTTGACTGCCCAGTTCTTAAAATTCAGCCCTCGCGCAGCGAGAAGCTTAAATAGTTCGAGGTAAGATTCCCGAGGAACCCTCCTATGCAATTCGTTCAACACCGGTGGGACCAGTACCAACCTGTTACTGCCATTCGAAAATTTTTCAATGCAATTGTACAGCTCCCTGTACTTCTTACTGACACCCCTCTCATCTGCGTCCTTTTCAAGCGCATACACCAGGCCATTGAGTGCGTTGATCAATCCTTCCTGGTACACTTCCTTCTGTTTGTTGCTGAGCTTGGATAACACGCTTTCAGAACCACAGAAATCCATGAGACGCTCAGCGTCTTTTGTAAGCTTAGATCTAGCGAGATCATGAATCATTCGCGGAACAAGCTCGGCCACCAACGGCAAGTCAGCCATCTCCCGCCATATCTCCCGGAATAACCCTTTATCATGTAAATATATCTGTTCCAATCGGTTCGCCAGGAGGCCTAATTCTTGACATGTAAGTGCGGTGGTGGCAGATTGTATGGAGCACTCCAGATCAACCTTTGACCTCTGCCTCAGCTTCTCAGCAAGGACTCCCCATGCAGCCAATCCGCCAGTACCAACCGACTTAAGGACTTCTCTATTCTTCCTTAGTACTTCTAATGAGTATAATACACGGTGGTACTTTTTCAGCACCTTGTCGCCGCTTCGGTTGGCATATCTTGAGTGCCAGATTTCGGAGCCACTGTAAAACTGGCTTTTGCGACTCTCTTTACGCGCGGACCTAGTGCCATCACCGGCTTCGATGATGCTGGTACCGATGCCGGTGCTCATACTGCGGTATTGGGCCATCTGGTTCACCGTGAACCGAGATACGCGGCCACTACAGCACCATCTCATCGTAGTCCTGCCAACGTCTTGACTAGATTCGCTGAAAAATTGTCCCAAATCACCAAATGTCGTTCGAAGGGGTACTTCAGCCGCACCTCCGACATACCATACTTCGTCTGAGCGGCCATTGGAACAGTACGTACGTACGAGTATCGATATTAAATTAAATAGGCTCTTAGCAATAAAGCCTTGTATTCATTGAGAATTTGGGGAAAGTGGTGATAGATTGGTTTTAAATTATTTGTTCTTACTGTTTGTGCTCCCCCCCGGAGACTCATTCGTGCCCGAGACCCCGGATACCCGTAGCACTCAATGAAATGTAGATGATAGAAAAAGGTAACCAGTGCAATGTGGTTTAGAACTGGTAGTTTATTTCCCCATACAAATGAACATATAACCCCAACGGGTGTGATAATTTTATACTGTAAGATACCTTTACAAGTTATCGTGGAGGTTCAGTGCCAGTTTTCATTTTGGATTTTAAATGTTGGAAACACATGTATCTATATAGCCTTTGAAGACAATGAATGCGAATCCCTTTGAAGCAAGTAAAATTTTTTAGACTGCGATTCTTTTTGTGCTGCTGAGTTGAGTTTAGTGACATAAATATAATTGGTACCTGGTACCCTGAACGGGAAAGCAAAACGACAACGGTATGCTAAGAATCAATTTTAGAAGCATCTCATAACTTTATTTACGAAGTTTAGATTCATGGTAAAATAACTTTGATTCAAGTCCGTTGCCTGAAGTGAAGGAAGGCTAATCGGAGTATATACATTGAGGTATGTTTGTCCGAGATGCGTTGTCAATGGCGCTGAAAGTTCTCAATGACATTGTGATACAATACGGCAATAAGCTAACGTTAAAGCAATCCTTTGTAACGAACTTATAGGAGCGGTCGGGGATCACTTCGGATATTTGTGATAAGCATGGCTTATTTTCAGTACTTCAATACCGAATTGTTAATACTTGTTACACTAATTGAATTTATTGGTTAGTTGCAGCAGTGAGTGCCTTCCACCTACTTAACGGTACTAGCTCTGCCTTCCACAAAGGTAAGAGAACAATCTTCGCGGGAACAGAAAATAACTTTGGCAAAATCGTCATTAATCAATTACAAGAGATATTTACAGAAACAATTAAATTTTTTCGTTAGGTGTGTTAGCAGCATGCGTGCAGACTCTCCTGGTGAAGACCGTCGGTAATATTATCAGATCCAAAAAAGAAGAACCCAAGCAGACCTCCAATCAAAATACAAAAGAAAATGTAGCCATTGTAGTACATGACCAACAGCATGACAATATAACCGCCACCCAGTTGAATCATGTAAAAAAGAGCTCTAATGATTTGCTGGAAGAAAGTTGGCTTAAACGTCGGTGAGTTCTTATTCGATAGATGTATTCGGTCCGAGATTCGCATCGAAATACCTGGCACAACAGTCTTGGAAGCATTATTTTCCAACGAACTGGATTCAGAAGTCTGGAGAGCCGCCTGCCTTTCCTTCCACTGCTGGACAATCATCCGGTCATACTCTCTCTGGGCTCGTCGCACAAACTCCAAAGCCATGACAAGAAAGATCACCCCGATGCAGGTGCCGGCAAACATGCCCCGAGAAGTAATGTGCCACGACTTGGCCAAAAAACAGGCATCGATAGTAAACCAGTTCCAGTACATTTGCATCTTGCATGCCGCCTGGTCGCCGCTAGATCCTCCCATGTCCATGCCAGCCATGGAAGAGCTGGCTAAGGAAGTAGCCGCCGCAGCGGCAGTAGCGGCCGAGGAGAGCATCGACATCGTCTTCGAGGCCATTGTGGACGTACCCATGTCCATCGAGGCCATTGTCGATGAACCCATGTCCATCATCATCTCGTGTCGTCTAAAGAGATCCATTTCACTGATATGTCTATCTATGGGAGATAGCGTGATAGGTAAAGGGCTGGACACGATAATCTCCGGCCCTGATGCTCTTATATATACTCATCTGCAGTTGCGGCTTAATTTGCTCGTTTTGTGAGAAGATTAAGTGCCGCGCGACGCGGCTGTACTTGCCCCTTACGTCTTAGTTTTTCATGTTAATGCTAGACTTCTAGACGGGTCCGGAGACCCTTCGCTGAATTCTGACAATAGAAAGGGCTGGTAGCCCTATAGAGCAGTTCACAACTGAATTGGCAATTTTTTTAAATCCGCTCATTTTTCAATTGCGTGGGTGGGAGATGATCCCCGGCGATCGTTTGTAGTACTCCTGCAACGCCGTTCGCAGATCTTCACCCCACCAGTAGTAAAACAGGTCAATAGATGTGAATATTGCTCAATTACGAGCTTACGTCGGAGTGAATGTACTCACTTTGTATATTTGCTCTAATATTTCTCAGCCACTTCCGAGTCGAAACGCTTGCATGGACCAGAACTTACTGTGACACAGTTTAAGACACTTTATGCAGATCACAAGCCGCACAGTTTGCGGCTCGGCATAGCTTACTTTCAGTTAAGGTAGAGAGCATATTCTATTGGGACAGAGCTTAGCTATAAAATTTTGCACGTTTTTTGAACTAGTAGCGGTCGAGAGCTTGGCTTTGTAAACCCTGGGCTTGCATAGACAGATTTCGTTCGGGCACTGGTTGGACCAGGGTGCTGTCCGCCATTGTTTTATCGTTGAATAAGGGAGGACATCACAATCGCCCTATTTATTGCAGAAATATAAATAAGAAGGATCTAGTTGCAACAATTCACTCGTCATCTGTAGCATGCAATGAATTTAAATTTTCTTTCCCTTTTCTCAGTTTTGGCTTTTGCTGCTGCGACGCCTGCCAGTAGGGCTTCATCCTCACTTGCCTCATCATTCGTCAAAGGCACCATTGACTGTAGTAATGGACAGTGCATAATTTCATGCGGCGCAAGTCTTGACGAAAAATGTGATTTCTTGGCAGTGGACAACAATGACCAGAGAATAACACGTCCATCAAAGCTGGATGGTTATCATGTTGTCTGCAATAATGGTGACTATGTTATTAGCTGCGATAAGGAAACTACAAAAGACTGTCGACTAAATTAGCCGCAGCCATTCTACGCCTAGCAAACTATCACGAAGTCCATGGCTCGGCGAGCCTTGAATCAAGATTGTGCTTGCAATGATAATTTGGGGGGAGGGGCAATGGTGGAAACGGCGGCAATGGTTTGCTAATTGGAGGGAATGGCGGAAATTGCGGAAATGGTGGTAATACTGGTGGATCAGGCGGCCAAGTCATCAACTCTACAGGAGGACAAACTAACGGCATTTTGAGTAGTTTGGCCTCAATTATCGATGATATTTTATAGTTGCTATTAATGGTACTAAATATTTGTTTTTAATATCATTGCCTCTTTTACAATAGCTTTTATAGCACTGTAGTATTTTCTTCCCGGGGAAGCAGTACTCTTATCACCTGGTACCGGTAGTATCACCCTGAGCTAATCCCATGGCTCTCTCTGATGCTAGTCCTAATATGACCTCATTAGCGTATTTTCGGATTGAGTTACGGTAGATACATAACTAAACACCCAGCGGACAAGGATAAAGAAATAGACAGGCTTGAAGGGTTTAGCAGTGCAGCGGACCTCTCTATCTATGCCGCTGAAGAAGGAGAGCCAAGGAAAAGACCGCGTCCTCTCAAGTGCTGCAAAATACTTCAATATACCACTTCATATCACAAACAGTTGCAAGAATTTTCAATCTCCATCCAAATATAGTATAAATCCTCCTAAATCCCACAGCTAAAGGAGCTGTTCGTCCATTAATGCATCCTTGGCAGCGGTCCGTGGCAGTTTTCGAAGCTGCCATATCCTTGTTAACTCGATGTGATACAATACATAGTATATTAGTGGAGAATTAGAGTACGCTGTACTTGGCTTTATAAATTTGGTTCCATTCATTCATTAAACAATAGGTTCGCTACCATCTCCATTCCCTATTACCTGGTACTTATTTTTAACATCTTCACTCCTTAGTTCTACAAATTCGCGTACTCGCTTTTCTTATGGTACAGTAACAGTTCCAATAAATAAGCAACAATTACTTTCCTCACGAAAGATCTTTATATCCACGTTCAAAGTACATTCCTGGAGGATTGACAGGCGATCGATCGGCAATGATGCTGCAGCTTCATGCAACGGCCCTCATCGCCGTATAGGTGAGGTTCCATAATGACAACCCCAGTCTGAGCCCTGTGTAAGGGATCGGTACTGAAGCTAGATCCATAAGGATGTGGTGTCATGCTTCAATTGCTGACGAGCTATGAAATGCTGAATGAATATAAAAGGTCCAGCAGATGGACTTCAATTTTTTTTATCCACAGTCGTTTGCTCACTATACAACAAAAGTCACTCATTATGAAGTTGTCTCTCATTTCTACGATTGCCTTGGCCACGGTTGCACTTGCGGCCCCAGCTCCAGCTACTATCTCCCTTGATTCTTCCAACATTGAAGGAACTATCAAGTGCAGCGACGGGCAGTGCCTTGTTGCCTGCAGTGACAAGCTTGACCAGCAATGCTTCTCTGCGATTGACTCCGGAAACAAGGTAAACTACAACCCAGAGAAGCTCAATGGTTACTTCCTGCGATGGCGACTGCACTATCAAGTATTCCGAGGGCCAGGAGAATTGCAAACTCGACGGTGAAAAGCAATTCTCCGCCTATCAAACTGTTACCCAGCTATCTATCCAGCATGAGAGCCAGTCCTGTGGCGGTTAAGACGGCGTTGGAGGCAACGATGGCAGTGGCGGCAGCGGAGGTAGAGGTATCCTTGGAGGTGGTGCTGGTAATGGTGGTAATGGTGGTAATGGTGGTAACGCTGGCGGTTCCGGCAGCCAAGTGGTTAACCGGAAGAGAGATGACTGTGGCGGCTCCGAAGGTGTTGGTGGCGATAGTGGAAACGCCGGCAGTGGTGGTGGTGGCTTGATTGGAGGCTCTGGCGGTGAGGGCGGTGATGGCGGCAACGCGGGTGGTTCTGGCGGCCAGATTGTCTCCAGCTCTAGCGACAAGAGTACTACTGCTCACAATTGGCGCATTGGGCAACATCCTTGGCTTATTTTAAGGGAATTCACGAAACATGAATTTGCATTTGCTAGATATGTAGCTACTACTCATTGCTAAAATATATCCTATTGCGTTGTTCATATCTACAGTAGCTAATAGTGGTCTTTCAAAATTTCATTACCTAGTACGGTACTTGTGACTATCGCGATATTCGGAGGCAACATAAGAACAACTTTTTGTCAATCAATTCTTCTTTAATGTCAAGTACACCACCATGTCTATTAATCCAAAGATACGCCACCGTTACACTACTCCATGCAATTGCCTCATACAATCATCTTCACAAACTTGCTAATCCATCCTGTTCCGTAAAAAAGGTCTATCCAATGTTGAATGAATCCTTGATTCATTCGATATATTTATCTCGATTTGCTACTTCTTGACAATGCGAATCAAAAAAACATCAAAAAAGCATGCTTATACGTCAGGGGAACTCAGAAGTTACGTAGCTATAATCCTATCGTATTTCTACGATAGTTCTTGAAGGGACGGCAATCATAGGACCTGCCAAGCGAAAAACCCCTGGCTGGAACTGTAATAGTACTTAATGCGATAGACGAACCCGACAGATAGAGGAGTCAGCATCTTGTATCAGGATTCCATTTCGGAAGCAACACTCTAACACCCTGGAGCATTCATAATCCCATTCTATCCTTGTAAATGGTATGGATTGAACTGCAAACCAGGTGAGCTCCCGATACGGCATCGGATATGCACGCCGCTATCTGCCATGCCGTCACTCGGATATCTCGCAGATCCTGGTCCGCTTCACACGGCAGATATGTCTCTACTATAGTAGAGCAAAAGATATATAGACTAAACTTAAGCAGTTATACATTTGTTACAAACAATTGAAACCGCAAACAAATGAAGTTCAACCTCTCCATCTCCATCTCCATCACATTGACGGCGCTACTGGCCCTAGCCTCTCCACAGCCTGAAAGGATCAACAACAGCGGTGATTCGCTTCAGGAATTAGAGCAAATCCTTGAGGCACTCGCCGCCGACACAGCGATACCATCCAACATTGCCAAAACGTACGGAGCACAGGGCGAAGACGGTAAGCCTGGCAAAGATGGCATTAATGGCCGGTAATCACCCAATCTTTCGATCAGATGGTTCCCGATATTCCAATCCGAGAGCTTCAAAAATCTTCTTCTCGTCATCACCTGCAATGAGATGCTGCCGGGTTGGGGGCCCATTGCCTCCTGGTTCTTTGAATAAACCCTTCTGGTTCAGCACCATGCCCTTTCTACTAGCCAATAAACGTATGCTTCTGTTGAATAAATCGTTTCCCGTGTAGTAGATGAGTGAAGCTCCACGTTCTTCCCACGGCACGCACAGAACATCGATTCTTCTCCAGGTCGGGTCTCCTTCAATTGCAGAAGCGCCGAACCATCTTGTTGCATCAGAATGGGTTGACAACTGAGCCTTGATAAACCCTTTGTCGCTCAGTTTCTCAACGACAGCACTCAAAATGCGCTGCAATTCCTCCATTTCCGCATCAGGCTTGGTGAGGATGATATCAATGTCATTGCACTGCTTTTCAACTCGTCGATACGAGCCCATGAGAAAAGTTTTTGTATCCTTGTCGACTTTCTCTAGCTCTTCGACAAACACATCGTAGTGCTTCTTGACGACCTCTCGCGACATGGGCTTCGTGAAGTCATCATAGTGCTCGAGGCCGACTTTCTGTGCGTGATTGAGGTCAGCATTTTTAGCGATATCATCCAGCGTGCGGTAGCCCTTCTGGTACCATTCTCGAGCAATGGCAGGACCGACACCGAAGATTTTCTTGAATTTCGCCATTATCCCTCCTCGCTCGTCCTTTCGTGCCTCTTCCAGCTCTGGCAGCTCACCAGTCCTGTTGATAACTTCAATCTTTCCGGCGAGACGGTCGCCAATGCCGGTGAGCTTAGCCGCTTGTTCCTTCGTTTTGACAGGGTAGTCAATGTACTTTAGAGTAGCAATTGCCTTGCGGTAGGACATCATGCGCCATTCATCGTCAATATCCTCGTAATGCTGCATGAGTTCGGTGAATATTTTGATAATGTGCTCATTGGGGCTATCAGAGAGTGGGAGTGCATGCAAATAGCCATGCCACGTTCCTTTGAGGAACCGCTTGGTCTCTTGACTGTCCTTGTTTGCGCTCTTGGGGGTCTCGTCAGGAGGAGGTCCCTTCGCCTTCGACTTTTCAGCTGTACTTTTCACTTCCTTCTCACCCTCCTCATTCTCGGATATTTGGTCCTCTTCCTTCTTGGGTTCTTCGTCCTCTTCTTTCTTGGGCTCTTCCTCCTCTCTCCCCTTATGCTCTTCGACTTCCTCATGTTTCGGCTCTTCCTCCTCCTTAGGCGCTTCTTTTTCCTTATCGGCCTTCACCTTATCCTTGGAAGCCTCGTCCTGCTTGGAGTCTTTTGCACCAGTGGCAGCCAACTCTTTAGCATCGACAGACAACCGATACTGATCTGTCTTTAGCACGCGACCCTTATCAATGCAATCAGACGGCCACGAGTCGCGGACAAACACTATGTCGTTATTCCCGTTCAATTGAATGTTATTTTCTTTAAAGTGCTTCTCAACGTCGCCAGCCCTCCAATCGGCCGGCAGCAGTACATGAGTAGCCTTAGAGGCATCTGTAACGACTTTTGCGCCATGGCTCCTAAAAACCTTGCTCTTGCGCCGTACAACGTTGGACTGTGACTTTTCAGGCACGAAGGTAAACACAAGCCCACCAAAGAGCGTTTCGTGCTTTTTAGATGGCCAATGGGCGCTGGTCCCACCAGAACGCGTTCGCTTCGCAACTGTTGACATTGTTGAGAATCAATGGGCCGACGAGTTAGTGTAGTACATAGGTCTAAATATATATAAGGAGCAAATTGGAGTAGCAACCAAGGACGCTCCGGTAGAGTGGTTGTCTAAGAATCCGCACCCCACGCTCTGCTCATCATAACGCTACCGAGGGCAGAGACAGAGACTTTTGGGGGGACACAAGCATACCACTCCGCTGAAATTTAGTTAGGGGCGCGACCGGTCCATTGTTCCGAGCAAGGAAGTCCATTCCGACACAAACTCCAATCGCGGCCCTAGCTTGGACACAGTATCAAAATGGCTTTTTTTGTGAACAACGACTCCGACATCAGCGGCCATCATGGCAAGTAAATCAGTTCCGCTGTCGCCAAAGTAGTAGAGTCGTTTGCCGGGGTACTGGTTGCGCAGCACGCGAATTACTTGCTCCTTATGGTTTGCCGTGCGCATCGGCGAAGACTCGGTCGAAAACCGCCCTGTGGCGATGCCCTGCTTAATTTCAAGGTCATTGGCATACACAGGGACATCTGCGAACCCGTTCTGCTGTAGCACCTGGCGGATAAGCGTCGCGCTCCAATTGACGCTGACAATGATGATGGGAACGCCCCGAACCTTGAGCCTCCGCAGGACGTCCCAAAACCCCGGTCTCACTTGCACCCGGCAAGCTTGCTCTAGAATGGCGCTCTCAGGGACCCCCTTGAACAGATCCGACCGCTCTGCGCGCAGGGCGCTGTTTTTTTCTATGGGGTCGAGTCCGCACAGGTATGCGATTTCATCTTGTAGCGTCTTGCGCGATCTATTTTGCGAGTAGGCGAGGTATTCCTTGTAGTATTCGTCCACATAGTAGTTCCAGGGCGGATAGAACTCAGGCTTGGCTACATAGACAGCCTCTCCGAGCAACCCCAGTGTGTCCTTGACCGTAGCGGTCTCGTCCCAGTCGGTGACAAAGACTTCAATGTCGTCGAGGTCAAGGGTCGCCATTTTCAGTGTGTCATCGGAGATCGGAGAGCACAACGCAGATTTGGAAATATATCGGAGGCACAAGGAGAGAAGAGGGGGGCCAGTACCAGCGTACAGTAGCACTTTTTTTAACGTCCAGCTTCAGGCAACTGCCGTTCCAATGACACTATTACTGTATAATGCGAATATGGAATCGCCTCTCCGTGAGCCGGTAGGATCTAAACTTGAGTGCCAAGCTATGCTACATCTGTTCCAACTGTAGTGCCGCAACGTTACAGATCAGAGTGGCCCGATGTAGATCTCGTGGACCCCGTAGATTGGATATCGGAATGGGTAGACATCAATTCAGTGTCTTGAGTAGTTGAATCTGCCGAATCGGTTGGTTCCGCTGACTTCGCTGAGTCGTCTAGGTCAAATCTAATTTGCAACGGTTTCTCCTCAGGCATTTCAGCCTCTGGAGGATCAATAGCAGAAGCAGGTAACGCCTCAGACAATTCTGGTGGGTCAGATACCGGAAGGGCCACTATGCCGACCTGGCGGCACCTAATTTCGTTAGCTTCAGTGTCCTGCTGAGGTACAAACGAGGGCTCTTTGCAAAGTTTGGGAGTGTGAATAGCCATCTGATAAAAGCATGTCTTAGCCTCCTTGATCCACGCAATCTGGTCCTGGTCAATACCCGGGCGGCACAGGTAAATTATCTCGGTCGCTCGATCTCTTCCCGTGAGATCGCACACCTCGCCGCCGGCGACACGCTGCACGAGCGAATTCACCTCGCCGTTGTTCTGTACAGATACGTGCCCGCTGTGAGTGAATGGAGTCGAGTCGAACCGCGCCAGGATAAACGAAAGTTGGGCCTCATTGTTGGTGGTCAGGTGGAATTGCCGGATATGGGAGTCGAAGCACACTTCGTAAGTCCAGAAGCCAGCGGCGTAGTACAGACACCCCTCGGGGGCCGTAAGAAGCTCAATTGCCTTGGACCGGACTTCTACAAGATCCGTGGACGCCACTGTCAGCTCGTTCGAAGCATTGTCGGCTTTGGGGATGCTACAAAGGTATCGCTTGCGGTCATGTGTCGAAAGGAATTGGTATCTGAAGTCCTCGTCTTCGGCCGGAAGGCTGGCCGCTACTTCTTCTGAGATACTCTCGTCTGAAAACACAATTGAGTAGGCTGGTTTGGCGTAGAGGTCTCGGTTGATGTGGAAGGACCCTGCGAGACTAGCGCCAATCCACGCCGTAAGATATATCCACCACATTGTTCAATTCTTTTACCAGCTGATCGATTGCAGATTTGGCCCTTCGATCCTTTCCAGTACCGCCTGAGGTTCTATTTCAACTGCGATAAATTGTAGCTTCGGATGTGCTATCAATCGCCCCTGACGACATAAAATACGAAATATCAACAGCTATTTGCTCTACACCCCAATAAATGCCAATTTATGTTTCACGTGCTGCAGAAATACCAATGATGCCCAGCTTTGACTACAGAATACTAAGGTGGTTGACTCTCAGATCCAGGGGAACTCGCAGCGATTACAGTGATGTGAGGTGTCGCGATATTGGTGATAGCAGCACAAGCCTTGACCCAGGTCGGTGGAGGGTTGACGGTTGGGAGGAAAGCGCCTGCGCACGCGAAGCGATCACGAAAAATCCGAGGAGCGACACAATTTTTCATCCCACCGCAGATCAAATAGTCCCGCGAGAGAAGGTTAAGAAAAAATGGCCGGCGCCAGACAATTTGTAAGGCAGTTTTCGCGGTCTCTACCGCGATGCAATGCCGAGTCGCTTAAGATCCGGAACCCGATTATGAAGAAGGCCGTTCTCGAAGGGGAATGGGTCGAGGGTCCGCCAAGCCTACGAACCCGGCGAGCGCGACTGGCGTACCACTCTCCAATCGGCCTCAAGGAGGTGTTCCCCCTGGCCCATGAGGTGATCAAGAAGGACTCCGAGCGACACTACACGGAGGCAGCGAAGCTCGCTGTCGAGCTCGAGAAGACGGACAACTTCCAAAAGAAACAGCATATCAAGAACGAGCTCAATAAGCACCTTGTGCGAGCCGAATTGCATAATCCAGAGGTTCTCTACAATTTCCAGATCAGGAAGCCGGACTTCGCGGAGCCAATCTACAGGTATCTTTCCAGCCGGGACTGGAAGTCATACGAGATGCTCCTGTTGCTCCAGCGACTCGAGACCCTGCACGTTATTCCAGACACCATGCCAACAGTGAACCCTCGGGCCCAGGTCAAGTTGCAGTTCCCGGGCGTAGTCAAGAAGTATGTCGAGGCCGGCAAGGTGCTGCGGAACGATGTGTGTGCCAAGGCGCCTATGCTGGAGGTCCAGGAGTTTGCTGAGATCACTCCTGGCAGCCTGTACACCATTGTCATTGTCGATCCAGACACACCGGATATCCCTGCAGACTCGTTCAAGACGACGCTGCACTGGGCCGTGGCCAACGTGCCGCTTTCAAACACAGACCACGTGTTCGACCCGGCCAAGGGCACTGAACTGGTCTCGTACCTGCCTCCACATCCAGAGAAGAACTCGCCTACTCATCGATACTGTGTGTGGGTGTTTCGACAGGCGAAGCACGGCGATTCTGTTAAGCCAATAATGGTGCCAGCGGCAGATGTTGCCCGAGATAAGTTCAATATTCGACGATTCGCCCGAACTCATGGGCTTGAGGCCGTCGGCGCCCATGTCTGGCGAGTCAATTACGACCGATCTACTGACGCTGTCCGTGCCAAGTACAGCCTTGGCCCAGGCAAGGTCTATACTCGAACTCGACGGGTTGAGGTTCGACAGGACCTTAAATACGTGTAAATATTCCCCTCTCACTACCCTTTGTATGTATATATATATATATTATTTCAAACGTCGCTTGCCTCTAGCGTTTTTCGAGCTTGTACATATACGATAATCTCAGCTGTGAATTCATTGGAGAGCTACAGCGAAGCTCACGCATGTAAATCTACAACAATCTCAGTTGTGAAATAATTGGAGAACTTCAGCGAATTCAAACTCGTACATCTACAGTAATCAGTTGTGAAATCACTGGGGAGCTCCAGCAGATTTCAAGCTTGTACAGTTACAATAACCTCAGTTGTGAAATCATTGGAGAGCTCCAATAATAATGACTACGCGGCTGAACCTGTTAAAGGACACTACCTAACGGTGGGTTGCTTGACTCTTCAAAGCAGGAGAACACAATGCGAATACAATATTTAAACAAGAGCGGGTCTATTTATTCCTGGGTTCCCTTTTTTACTGCTTGGTAACGCTGTCGATGAGCTTCTCCAGGTCAAAGTTAGGGTCGTTAACGTCAGTGATCAAATCACCAGGGGTGCTGGTGCTGTTCTTCTTAGCATATGCGGCCTTGGCATCGGCAATGAGCTTCTCCTTTCGAGCCCACTCCGCGTCGAATCGCTTAGTCTCGGCCTGGGCAGCCAGGGTTCGGTTGTGCCAGAAGCCGTAGACAACACCGGCACCGAGGAAGGACCATTTCAAGACCTAGACCGCCTTCAGTTAGCAAAAAATATCATCCCACATGACATAAATATCCTTCACACGTACTCTGAGGGTTGGAGATGCAGCAGCAGACATGGCTTCTATATCGTGTATACTGGACCGAAAAGTGATGGTGTTTGAATATTTTTCAGATGGCTTTGGGACCCGCGCTGATTGGGCGATCTCGGGTTAACCCCATTGAAGGTGAAACTTGGCTGAAATAGCGGTGTTAATTAGATTAGTCGAATTAGGTTTACATGTAGCAGCTGGTCAGTCGGCTAGGTGGCTAGGTGGCTAGCCAGATATATATATATCGGTTTGTTTTTTATTGATCTCCAGACTATGTTGCTCTGGCTAGTCAATGTGCCATCTAGGGAGAGTTTAAATTTGAAGCCATGGTAGAGTCCGACTACGGGCGATATGGGTGTGAGCCTCAACTTTGCAAGCGCCAATATTGTATGCAAAGCCCGTCAAGATTCATCTGCCTAGGCAATTGAATAATTACAGTAGTAGCGTCTAGGTGCTTCAGAGAGATACACGGGTGGATACAGTAGCTTGAGCGAGCTAAGATCAATATTGTGTTAAATAACGGGCATGGAGAGTGGCTTTAATAGAGTCAAACATGTTGAAGTATGTCGACTAACGCATTACTTCACTTCCACAGCTCTACCCCTTCGTCAGTAGAACGAAGATATATGACATCATGCTCCCATTCTGGGTCTTTTTCATCTTGGCCAGCCTTGTGTGCGGCTCCAGCCTGACTGTGCCGGTGCTGTTGCAGCCAGCGGGTTCTGCTGACGTTGTCACTCACGGCTCCATCACATATGACACGAGCATGGGCGAGGCCCGTTTTTCGCCAGAGTCTCAGGAAAAGTACACAGGAAAGGCATGCATCGGTATTGGCTTTGAAGGCTCCGACTTTGAGTGCCTTGCATACGGCGACGTCCAGCCAGAGGCCCGAGAAGAGTACACTTTGCATTTGAACGCAGACGGGAAAGTCATTAAGCTCGACTATTCGCGCAATCTGTCGGCCGAGGGCCACGCAGTCAAGATATTCAAGGCGGCATCTGGCCCAATGCCTCAGGTAAAGCAGCCAATTAAGCTGGTCAACAACGAAGTTCCTAAGGAAGAGCCTCCGAAGACCTTCCTGCAGAAGTACTGGATGTACATTGTCCCTGTAGTACTCATGTTGATGGTTTCTGGCGGTGGAGAGGGCCGATGAGTGCCCCCCTCCTATTAGGCTGTTTTTGTCTATTAAACTATTTGTGTAGAGTATAACTTTCAAACAGAACCCTCGTATCTTTGGAACTGCACAAGCAGCTAGTAATCGCTAGTAGTCGTGTTGCTAAGTTGAAAAGAGGGGATAGGGAAGCGCGTTCCATGCTTTCCAAGGCCCTCAAGTTTACTACTCGGAGACGCAAAGAACGGCTTCGACCCGATAGTGTGGAAGTCAAAGAGCTACTGCTCCAATCGCCTCTTACCGAAGTTGAGCCCAACCCAATCACTGCTGAGGGTTCAATCTCCAACTTGCAGCCAGAGCCAGCTCCGCCAAAACTGCCTCAGCGGCATCCCGAGAACCGCCCTCCGTACTATGACGAGGCGCACTATGATGATCTAACTGCTTCTGGTCCATTGCATCACCACCATCGCAAACCCCCGAAATACCACAGACACCTTCATCGCCATCGAGGACTATCCGCAGGATCGTGGACAGGAGTTGCTAGCGCGGCGCGAACTGACAACCAGAACATTGCCGATATGCTCAATCAAGTTCAAGCGGTTAAAATTCTGTTTGCTGAGAACCCTTCTAGTGCATTGCTTGCTACTCGTTTTCTCCTCTGCCTAGGCATGTTGGTGGTTTATCCAATGGCCGGTGTGCATCTTTTCATAATGCTGTTTGGTCTTGAAATACTCTTTTCAGCGAAGCTTCAGTCCTCTCCGCCACGCCCGCAAAGAAAGACTTGGATCCCCAGCGGTGAGTATCATGTCCGGTCATAGCTTTCATCCTTTGGGGACTTCATATCCCATATATATATTTATATATAAAAAAAATCAGTTAACTTTATACAAAATATTAGAAATCGAGCGCTGGCCGTCGGTGACCAGGTTTGCTCTCAATCGCCTGGATGAGGCTGTGGACAAACTCCTGTCGGCTCTCTGAAGCAATCTGGGCTGCCTCGATGTTAAACAGAACCTCCTTAATACCCATTCCAAGCACCTGGGAGCCAGATTTGGACTCAATCTCCTGTAAAGAAACGTCCCTGTCTTCTGGTGTAAGGAAATTGACCTCCTCAAAGACATGACGCAAGTCGCTGACAGAGGCGATGTTCGGACAGTAGATCTCCTTGTTGAACGCCTCCAGCATGCCCATGGACTCCAAAACGCTTCGCTGGCTGGTAGTGCACAGAACAAGCAGCTTTCGGTCCTTTGGTGGCCGCTGCCGAAGGAACACTTTGAGCGTCTGCATTATGGAGTTGGAGAATCGCGGGCCAATGGAAACCCAGTCAAGGATATCCTCGAGACCGTCAATGACCATGACGTTGAGCGTAGACTTATAAGCGTCCTGGAACATATTGCTGATATACTGAATCCTCTGTGCCTCAGACATTGCCGTCATAGCGTTGGCCGAGATCATTCGAATGAATGGGAATCCAGACGAGAGCGCTATGGAACTGGCCAGCGCTGTCTTGCCAGAGCTCGCCGGGCCATGCAACAGCACGGAAATAATTGGGAACGAGCTGCTCTCCTTGATCTGTGTAATAAGCTTATCACCCTGGTTAAGGATGTCGTCGACATGCGATGCGTACTTGATTATACCTCCTTGAATGTAGACAGAGAGCTCGTCCTCGCTAGCACCAAATGCTGGCTTGACTTCCTCGAGGGCATTCATGAAGTCCATCCGGCTAACTATGACCTCCTTATTGTCAAAGGTAATGCCCTTCTTTGGATCAAGCTTGACATTTCGGTTGAGCGCGAAACTCGCGGCAGACTGGGCAAGGCCCTCAATCTCGGCACCAGAGAAGTTCCGCGTCATGGCGGCAAGCTCGTTGATGTCTACATCGTCGGCCAGCTTCTTCTCGTTCCGCATTTTAGCTGTGTGGATCTTGAAGATCTGTCGCCGGCCCTTTTCGTCTGGCAGCGAGATCTCCAGCTGGACACTGAATCGACCCGGTCGCAGCAGCGCAGAGTCAATGAGATCGCGTCGATTGGTCATACCAATGACAAGAATGTTGTTCAGTTGCTCTACACCGTCCATCTTTGCGAGCAGCTGGTTGACAACGTTGTCGCCAACACCAGTACCATCGCCGCGCGAGCCTCGCTGCTTGAACACAGCGTCCAGCTCGTCGAAAATGATAATATGCAAATTACTCTCGTCTCCCTTCTCCTTGTACTCGTTCTCAGCGTCCTTGAAGAGCTTACGAATGTTCTCTTCACTGCCGCCAACATACTTGCTCAGCATCTCGGGGCCGTTGACGATCTTGGGCTCGACGGCGTTGAGCATCTTGCCAATCTGTCGCGCGATCAACGTCTTACCGGTACCGGGCGGGCCGAATAACAGCAGACCCTTGACGTGTCTAATGCCGAGCTTCTCAATGTCTCCCGGCGGGTAAATTCGCGAGGCAAACGCTCTTCTGAAGATGATGTTGAACTCGTCGTCGAGACCACCAATGCCCATATCCTCAAACTTGAAGTTTGGAGTGAGAATGGCATTGGTTCGCGGCCGGTTAGCCGCGGCCTTGAGATTCAGTAGGGATCCCGGAGCCTTGAAGAAGTTGATCTCGGTGGTGTCGGCTAGGATGCCCCGCTTGTTGTCCTGGACATGCTCCGTGTCGAGGTTCTTGATGTCCACGACCTGGGTGCGCAGGATCGAGATGCGGAAGTTAATGGCGTTCAACTCGAGCGCCAGTTTCTGTCCGGGTTGGAAGATCTGGTGTTTGAACAGCTGCTTGAACCGGTTGACAAAAACCTCGTGTTCAAACGGAGTCGGCACGGCCTTGCCCTTATTGAAGAAGTCAATCTCAACGTCGACCGATCCAAGGTGAACCGCCTGCGTGCCGTGCGAGAATATGTCGTACGGCGCAACGGAGACATCCTGCTGGAGTGACCACCGCGCCCATTCTCTCTGGGGACCCGAGGCTCCGATCATATTTGGCGGCAGGTTGTCCACGGTCTGAACTGTGAAGACGTACCTGCCGTCGGCGATCACAGTCTGGCCATTCTGGAAGGTGCCCCGGGGTACGGCAAGAAGATTGCTGATGGCCAGGTACTTATCCGGACAATTGATGACTTTAAACATGTTCCCACCAGGGGCAGCCGGGCTCGAGTAGCGCGGGGGAGCCATCGGTGGCGTCGCTCCTCCGTTGTTGCCACTGGGGACCCTGGAGTACTGGTTGTTCGTGGGACCCTGCGGAGTGCCTGACCTACTTCGCCCGAAGAAATCCATCTCGTTAATATAGTGGTTAGTTTATATCAAATACGAGTTCGACTGGGTGCGATTTCCGGCTAAGTGGGGTGTGTCGTGTCCCATTTCTATCGATTAAACATGGCAGGTTGCACTGTATATCTCAGCACTCACCTTCAGTATTTGTCAGCACGATTATACATCACTTCGCTTCAGCCGCAATAGGCTTCGCCCCCCAATTACATTTCAAATGTACTGCCTGGTAGCGAGGCTACAGTATTCGAGGGCCAGCCCTCGAACCCCCGTAGCTCTGCTTCGCGGAGGATTGGTAGACTTTGCTATATATCCCTGCTTATCAGGGGGACTGATCCTTCCCAATTAACGCGGTATACGCCCACTTCATACAAAACGGTTACGCCCACTTCACACTCGAAAATTAATATTTTTCTTAAGTACGATGGTACTTAATTTGCTCTACGGTAGTAAGAATAGGCCTGTAGTATCGGTAATGTATATTACGTACTGTGTCGTCCTACTAACTTAATTGGGAGTGTGAAGTTGGCGTAACCGTTTTGCGTGGGCGTATACCGCGTTACTAGGTAGAGAGGGTATTCAAGGCTCAGTCGTAAATAATTGCGGAACTCTGCGTAGATATGCTGTGGAAAATTATGTGCCCAAAGTAATTCAGTATGTACAGTTTGGGTAGCGCTTGTCGTACAGGAAAGTTCTTTGGTATCAAAGCCCTGCGCGCCCAGCCAGGTATAGAGGGGGACCAGTCTCCCCCAAACGTCCCTGGGACTCCGCTTGGCGGTTATCTATTGATCTCTTCGCGAAAGCGGAGCTGGGGGAGCTTGAGGGATGGCCCTCGAATACACTAGGTCAAAGATAGCTACAGACCAATTTACTTGAGAAAGATAACTCCCAAGCTTGGCGTTACAACAGATATCAATGTCGCGTCAAAGATATTCCTATGCGGCTCAAGCGGATACTCAGTTGTTCACGTGACTATGCTACTCAGGGCCTGCGGCGGAGGTAGTGCGTGCGCAGGCGACGGCGCTCCGCCTTCACGTCTTGGCGCTTGACTTGGCGAACCGAAACGGGCGAATGAATCAGCCAACCGGCACAGAGATCCTCGTCACGCCAAGAGCATCTAGGGAACAATAGGGCCATTCGGACACAGTCGGTGCGCAGCAAAAACAGCCCGCAAAGAGGGGGGGAGTCGCCTGTAGTGCGTATCATTGGCAAATGTTGAGGTGCCATCGCCAGGGTCGCTAATGGCGGGTGACCCCCCTTACCTGCAGCCGCGTGTGGTTACAGATCGGGCCGTAAAACATTATGATGCAGAAATACCGCTCATTCCCCACGGCTCGTACGGGTTCTGCATATATAGGACGCTCTTTGTCACACGGAATCCTGAGAATCAAATATTTGTTTGCTCATACGACTCTCTGCCACTCCTATTGTGTAAACGACTTGAAGAGTGATACGCAATCATTACGAGAAATATCTAGCTTGTTTGCTGCCCCTCTTTTATTAAGTCCTGCTTGCTACTAGGGATCACGATATATCGACATTGGGTTCTTTTCGAAATACCAAATATTTGGGTGATAATACTATGAGCTATCAATACCAGGACTTCCAGAGCAGGCCCGTCTACTTGGACGCGGCTCCACCCAGTAACAACAACGTGCCAAGCCCAGCGTCTACGCACGCCTCGTCTGCGAGCTTGAGTCCACCAATGCAGAGTACAGCGGTGCCGCTTCCTTCTCCGCCAGGGTCTTCGGCTGATGAGGCGGTCGCAACAAAGAGATACCATGCTGTTCACTATACTACTGACAGCAAACCGGCGTCCGCGTCTCAGACGGTGACTCCGCCGTCTTCGGACGACTTGGGGCCCATTCCAACCATCCAGACGACGGCCGCCGGCTCTACTCAGCCGAGTAACTACCGGCATGACCTTAGTTACCCGGTCTTGGGCACTTACTCGACATCGCAGTCCCAGCAGCCGGCTAAGCAAGTTTCTGCCAGCCCGAGCGGGAGTAGCCAACCGCCGCTCGTGTGCAAATGGCTCCAGTGCGATAAGCAGTTTTATGACGCCGAGGAGCTGTACAACCACCTGTGCGAGATCCATGTCGGCCGAAAGAGCACGAATAACCTGTCGCTTGTGTGCCGGTGGGAGAACTGCGGCGTTAGCACCGTCAAGCGAGACCACATTACCTCTCATATCAGGGTCCATGTACCGTTGAAGCCGTACAAGTGCGACCGGTGCCACAAGACGTTCAAGCGCCCGCAAGATCTCAAGAAACATGTAAAGACTCATGCTGACGACACCGTGCTCAATGGATACCCCAAGCACCAGGCCGGCGTCGCGCCGTCAATGATGCCCGGCATGGGCTATCCAATTCTGGACGGGTTCCAGCAACAGCAGCAGCAGCCAGTGGCGGCTTACGATTACTCGTACGGGTACAGTTATGCCTCGAACTCGCAATACCAAAAGCCAATTCCAACTAGTACTGGGTACACTGCTGCTCCAGCAACGACGGCGCCAGTCACGACAATGGGGTACGACCAGCAGCAGCAGCAGCAACAACAACATCCGCTGGCTCCAATCAGCAACGACTACTCCGATTCGCGGAAGCGAGCGTTCGATGCAACATTGGATTTCATCGACAGCGTCAAGCGAACCAAAATGGCTCCAGTGTACACTCAGGACCTTGCTTCGCGCCTTAGCTCTCTAGACCAGACGGGCATTTCGCAGTACCAGACCACGCCAGTGCCATACGCTGCTCCACCATCGACGACTCAGCCCCAGACTACGTCAGACTTCTCCTCGAGAAGTTTACCGTCGTACAATAGCCTTACCGAGGCCGAGTCTTTCCTCAACCAGTTGTCAAGCAACATGTACCAGCAGCAAGAGCAGCAGAAGATGGATAACCACAGCTCAGTGCCGCCTCAGAATGCTGTCCCAGTGTTCAATCCGTCCTATAGTGGCGGCTACACGCCTGTTGCTGCTCCTGCGGCTTCGG
Organism: Blastobotrys vanleenenianus; assembly: GCF_965637985.1. Taxonomy (NCBI): domain Eukaryota; kingdom Fungi; phylum Ascomycota; class Dipodascomycetes; order Dipodascales; family Trichomonascaceae; genus Blastobotrys; species Blastobotrys vanleenenianus. The sequence goes on along the minus strand of NW_027481861.1, from coordinate 23,769 downwards.
TTAACATATACCCCACCGTGTCTAGCGGAGCCGACTTCTCGTCCAATTGGTACAACAACACCCTTCCAAGCCATCCACACCTTGCCTCGCGGTACGACCATGAGAATGCCCGGCGCATCTCTGTGGGATTGCTGCAACGCTCGGCGAAGGAGGACAAAAATAGCACTAAGGAAGAGCAGCCGAGCAAGGATGAGACTGACGAGCTTACGAACAGGCTCGCCAAGGTTAGGCTCGATGCAGAGAAGAAGGGTGAAGAAGAGGCTTCGGACAAGAATAGCCTGGAGAGGCACATTAAGCTTGTTGAGGACCTTAAGGAGCTGGTGGCTTCTATGATTGCTCAACAGCAGAAGGCTAAGGACCAAGAACAAGCTAAAGATGGGTCGAAGAAGAAACTCTATCCCGAGATTGCAGCGTGCTAAACCTTCTTTGGAATGATAAAAACCCATTTTTAACGACCATAATATATTTATTTTTAGAATTGATCTTTTGGACCTTAACTCTTTTTTTTCTATTTTGCTGCTGAAGTGAGCTTTGCCAGGGACCGTTAGCAACGATTGCCGTGAATATAAATACTGAATGGAATGGATGGCGATTGAAGGAAGGACGACCAGCCGCTGACACGAAGCATGATTCACTACCCCATCTATCTTGTGCTTGCCTCATTGACTCTCGCTGCTCAGGCACAGAGACCAAACAACTGGCAGAGACCCAACTATCAGCCCAACTACCAGTATAAGAATGACATCTTCGCCTCTGCCACTACTGTTCCTAACCCGAACGAGGTGATTGTCACTGTTCCGTCTGGCACCTCTGCCGTCATGCCTGTCCGAACCGCCATGCCGACGGGAGTGCTCCTTTCCGACGACTGGGAGGACGACTATGAGGGAGAGGAGGAGGAAGACATTGAGGAAGACTATGAGGAGGAGGAAGAGGAGGAAGAAGAGGAAGAAGAAGAGGAAGAGGAGGAAGAGGAGAATGGTGAGGAGAGCGGCTCGTGGTTTGACAACCTCCGAGGTCTCATTGGCGGTGGTGGTAAGGCTAATGCTAACGCTAAGCGAGCCGTGAACCCTGACCTTGACAGCAACATCCACATTGGTGTCTCTCACTTGGAGGAGGAGCCACGGGATGATGTCATTCTGGCTGCTGCCGCTGAGACTGAGGACCGAGTGCGGACCCCTAGCCGAATGACCACTTCTTCTCTCTCCGGAATCAATGACACTACTGCCAATGGTGGTATCAATAAGAGCGGCCGAGACTCTGTTACCTATGAGATTCCGGAGAATGCGACTGTTATCACAACAGAGGACAGCTTTGGTAATGAGGTGTTTGAGATTGACAACTTCAGTCCTTACAAGCTGGAGAAGAAGGAGAACTATGGCTTTATGGACGAGTATGATCCAGCCAAGGACGAGCTGCTTCCTCGATACTCTTGCAGACGAGTTATCAGTCACTACTCTGACGCTATTAACCACGGCATTGTCCAGTGCGACCGGGTCGATGATATGTTTGTCGCTACTGGTTTTGAGCGATATGGCAATCAGACTGGCCGGTGGCTCGTTAACAATACGATGTACGTTGGTGGCTCGCGAGTTGCGTATCTTGCTGGCAGCTCTTCCAAGCTGGGCATTATGCCAACTTACAATCCGGCCGATGTCAATTCCAGCTTTGTTTACTCGTATACGTTCAGTCCAGATGGGTGGAACAAGTACAATGTCAGCTGCATGTGCAAGCGCTAGAAGGCTTGCACATGCGACAAGGTTGACCAGCTTGGCTACTTTACTGAACTGGCTATGGCCAATACCCCGGCTGCTAAGGTGAACAACCGTGGCCAGACGACGGACTTCGTTATTAATGGCGCGGTCGACATGACGACAGATGTGCTTCGAGAGATGGACGCCAACGGAGAGAACAAGAATAAGTCTTCAATTGAGAACACCAACAACAATTCGAACGAGGTTGACGTTGATATTGGCTTTGGAGACCACTATGACTCTGACAGCTACGGCTCTCCGGACGGCAACAATAAGATGCTTCTTGCTGGTGATGAGGACCTAATGGATTCGGTTGATCCTGTTGCTCCTGTGGACCCAATTGACCTGTTTGAGAAGAATTCTAGTCTTCTCCTCGCTGATAACGAGGTTATGGGTCTCGAGGAGGGCGCAGGCTCCAGTGTCCGGCCATGGATTGGCGCCGTGGTTATTTCCCTGGCTCTCTCATTGTGGTAACTTTGATTCTTTCAAAAGCTTTAAGGTTATTTAAATTTTTTTTTGACTATATATTGTGAAAATTGATTCTTTCTACTACACGTTATTCAGGTTGTACACTTGTACCTGCTCGCCTTACAGAGACGTTTAGCTATGCTAGGTAACGGCAAGAAGTACGAAGCTACTCTGGAATCTCTACTATTATTTACATCTTTTTTACTCTACAATTATATTTTATTTTAAGCTACCTGGTACTCGAGCGTTGAGAGCTTATAACAACTTCCACGGAGCTCAAAAAGAGGACATTTTAGGCTACTCGTAGCCGCGGCGATGGCTCCTCCTGGACGGCCAGCAGTAAAGGTACGGCTGTAGCGGATCAAAGTTGGGAAGAAATTGCGGTGGTCGAAAATAGCCCACGTATCTTAATTCACTCGATGAAAAAAAAATCAAAAATTTATCTCAGATTAAAGCCATGCTGAGTTACATTCTGAAAAAGACTGGCTTGAGGAGAGATAAGGTCCAAAAAGCTGATAACAGAGCTAAGGCTACCCGGCAAAAGACAGAAGGAAAATACCAGGAGCTGCGTGCTACGGAACAGGCTGAACAGAGTAATAAGAGTGACGACATGTCGGTAGCTACAGAAAAACAGACCCCAACGCCAGTTGCGGAGGACCAGCCCGAGCCAGTCGGGCTGCGAGTGTCCGGGAAGCAGTGGAAGGTTCAGAAACAGCCTCTGCGGGTCAAGGCTATTGGAACCAAGAAAAAGAAGTGGGACGAGAAGCGACGACAGCAGCTGGAGCTGCAGGCGATCAAGGCGCAGGAGAAGGAGATGAAGGAGCGAAAGGAGCAAGAGCGAAAGGAGAAAATTGACAAGATCAAAGAGAAGCGAGCCCAGAAGGAAGAACGAGAGCGTTACGAGCTTCTTGCAAAGAAGATGCATGCGAAGCGAGTCGAGCGACTTCGACGACGAGAAAAGCGAAACAAGCTCCTCAAGGAGCGATAAATCCTGTGTTTCCCATTTTTGCATTCTCATTGTATTTTATATTCTTGTGCTCACAATTAAAGTTCCTGTTGGTTGGGCTATACGAAGTAATGATTAATCTGCTACGTTATACATTCTGATGTATACCATCGGGCGAGTGTACCTATTTCCTTTGGCTCTGATATATTTGATTACTTATATGAAGCAACACCTAAGCAAATGGCTGGTATCCAAGGCCACAGATTTAAATATATAAAGTAGTTCATCTATCTATGTATCTATCTATCTTCTATTATCTGCCCAAGCTCTTTAGTAGACGTGAATGAAGTACAGTGGTACATGTTCAAAATGCTGCAGGTCATAGATGCACTGGGCTATGCATAGCAGGGCGAATGCTAGCTGAAGAGGGAAACATACATTATGACAGATCGCGGATCCAGGGGTAGTCACAGTTTGTTTTGGCGCACGACCCTAGCGTGAGACTTTTCGATATGAGGACGATGGATTGTTTGGGAATGCATTCCATCGCGGTAAATTTTGAGAAAACAAAGTTTCTTACCTTCCAAGCAAACTTTTCACAAGCGATGCGGACAATTTCCTTGAACGAGCCTGACTGGGCCTATTTGAACGTAGAGTTGTAAGTTTCCTGCTACTAGTTTTGATGAGAGCTAACTCTGGAGAAGGTTGTCGGACGAGGGTCCAGTCAAACAGAATGTGGATCAGATAACATGGAAAATGATCCTAGAGAAAGCGATGAAGAGGTTTTTGGGCTTAGCTGGATACACCATCCCCATAGATATTATCCACGGCGTTGACTCCAAGGTATGGCTAAGAGTGCCGGTTAGCGATCTAGATGCGATCTGGTCGGGGCTTAGTGGGTTTGGCACTACTACAGCCCTTGATGATACCGCGGTTGATGTCAGTATAAGAATTGTGCGGGCATCGAGATCCATTATGGGCATGGTAGGTGAAAGTCGAGACCAGTGGCTGTCATAAGCTATGTTCTTATTTATTTGATATGTATTTATTCTGCACACAATTGTAATTGTGACTGACTTGTGTACATGGGGTTGTTGTTCAACGAGTAGACTCGCTTAACAAGTTACGTGCTTGTTGCCTCATGAAAGCACTCTTTCCGCCCATTTTACTCGACTTCTGCCTTTCTTCGGACTCCCGCAGGTCCTGGGCCCTTTGAATAGCTTCTGATTCACTGATCCTCTTATTTCGAGCCTCGCTTAATTCTTGAGCATCATTCATCATCGCCCTCAGTCGAGCCTCTCGGTCGCTTTGGCTGTTTTTATCTAGGTCGTTATCATTATTGCTCGCTGACCTGTCGTCCTCCTTGCGTCTGCTAGATCGCGAATAGCCGTCCCTGTATTTATCACTCCTGTGCCGTCTTTCTGTGGATTCATCATGGCGTGAACGTGAACTTCTTTCACGAGTATCATTACGGCGTGAACGAGAAATTCTCTCCCGAGAGTCATCTCGGCATTTTCTGTCATGATCGGACCATAATCGGTAAGAGCCTTCTCTTCTTCGAGGGCTGTCGTCTCGAGATCCCTTTTCAGAACCGTACCGACGTGACCTTCTCTCCCGTGAATCGTCCCAATATTTTTCATCTCGTGAATCATCCTTAAAGCTCTGTTCTCGTGATTCATCTTTATACCGCGGTTCTCGCAAATCATTCTTATACCTCCGTTCTCGTGAATCATCCCTATGTCGCCGTTCATCACGGTACCTTAGCTCTCTCGAGTCATCCCTACGTCGCCGTTCTCTTGAATCATCACGGTATCTTCGCTCTCCCGAGCCATCCCTATATCTCTTCTCGCGATCCCTGGAGTCGTCTCGTCGGAACCGCTTACGTCTAGATTCGCGGTCGCTTCTGGCCTTATCGGTTGGCTCTTCTCTAGCCAGCTTTTTCCCCATGGCCAGTCCATTCATTTGGATCGCGGCCATCGGATCAAGTCTCTCTCGGGACATCATTTCCCTCTGCGACAAGCTAGCATCTCCTTTGCCAACGTTGGAAAATCGATCGTAGCTCTTCTTCTTGAGAGCTTCCACTTCGGGGTCCTCTTTCAACACGAACCTTTTCTTGCCCAGTAGATACGTCTCCTGCTCGTCTGTAATATCCGAACTACCGCTCTGTGTGCCAGAGTACATCCACTCCATCCTCCTCTGGCGTTTAGTTCCTGTCGACGCATCCTGCAGGCTCTGGAGCTCTTGGATCTCCCGTTCTCGCTGGATCTCTTTCTGTCGCTCCTGAATCTTATTCCTCTCTTCGAGAGCCTCTTGTTCTCGTTTCCATACTGCTGCCTGGTTCTTGAGCAGTCCTGGATGCCAAGACTTCTTCAAATTCAGATTACCGCCACCCATGGTAAAAGTTCTGGCGGTAGTTCAGGCTTATCAAGGTGAAATGACAATCTTTCTCCCCGTTTATAGCCGCGCTCTACTCCGGACGCGCGCGCGCATGCTGAACGCCGCATGAGCCTCACTGGCCGCATTACACTCAGAAGCTGCGACCATGAGATGAGAACGTCAGACATCGAGAAGGGGGGGGGGCAGATTCCGAATATTCGTAGCAACTACTATCCCTCTCGAGAAAGGGATGCATTTTTCCCTATCTTTGGAAACCGCATACATTGATTTTCTCTCCTTTGCTAAACTTGCTCCGCCTATGCCTTGGCCGCCGGCTTCCTTGTACATGCATATCAAAATTGCGTGTCGCAAAGGCGTGCACAAGATATTCTCAAAACCGCACTGAAATATTCTACCACTTCGGTGCTATCGTTCCATTTGCGTCAACAAATGGCAAGAAATGGCAAGAAAAGTGCTGTTGGATTGAGCTGTTTTAGATGGAATAATATCGCTTTTTTTAACCTATGTTCTAAGCCTCTAGGAGCACACGGTAAACGGTGGTATGATTAAGCTTTGGATATGTAATTCATGCATCTGAGGAAGGGGACCTGCAGCTTGCATCGGAGCATCCATCTGTGTAGCAATACGTAGGCAGTGTAGAAACGCGAATGACAACATGGTACTTTATAACTTTCGATTCTTGGCTTCTTGTTAGTACGTTAACAGTTCGATAATGCTCGTGAAAAGCTTAGCAGTTGCACTTGTATTACTACCGCTGAGCGTAGGCTTGGATCTGGACGCCAATGATGTCAACTCTATTCATAATGCGCAAAAGCTCGTGGTTGGCGGCTTGATGGACTATTATAACGGTAATAGCTCCGGAGGTACACCAGGGATGTTCCAACAGCCATACTACTGGTGGGAATCCGGGGTCGCCTGGGGCACTTTACTAGATTACACCTACTACGCCGGCAACGATACCTATGCACACCTCATCAAGTCCTCGCTACTGTACCAGGTAGGCGACAATAGGGATTATATGCCCTCTAACCAGACGACAACTGAAGGAAATGACGATCAAGGGTTCTGGGGCATCATCGTGATAGCTGCTGCTGAGAAGAACTTCTCCAACCCGGGCAGCCATCGGCCCGGGTGGCTGTACCTTGCCCAGGCAGTATTTAATACAATGGCTTCGCGCTGGACCCATGATTCGTGCAATGGCAGACTGCGATGGCAGATTTTCCCATGGAATGCTGGATACTCTTACAAGAACACGGTTGGCAGGGGGGGTGCATGTTCCATATCGGAGCCAGGTTAGCGCGATATACAGGCAATCGTACTTACGAAAGCTGGTGCGAGAAGATCTGGGATTGGACTGAGGGCGTTAAGTTCATTGACGACGAGGAAGCAGACGTATACTATGTGTAAGACGGCGCCGATATTAAAACTAACTGCACCAACATCAAGAAGCTGGAATGGACTTACAATTACGGCTTGTTTATGGCTGGTGCCGCATATCTCTATAATCACACTGGTGACAGCAAGTGGTTAGACAGGGCGACTCGCATGTGGAAGCGCTGTCCGGTGTTCTTTGATCAGAGCAAGGTGATGTTTGAGGCAGCATGTCAACCGTCGAATCGGTGTAATACGGATCAGCGGTGCTTCAAGGGCATTTTTTCGCGATTCCTTGGGCTTACTGCTCTCATGATTCCAGATATGGCTTCAGAGATCATGGAATATATCAAAGGGTCTTCCGTAGGAATGGCGAGGTCCTGCTCCGGAGGTACAGACGGCCACACTTGTGAACTCAACTGGCTGCAGAACGGCTGGGACGGGAAATACGGACTAGGAGAGCAGATTTGTGCATTGGACTTGATGAACACTCTACTTGTTCACGACAAGCCAGGGCCAGTAACGGCCAAGTCCGGCGGCTCTTCCAAGGGAGGAAGTTCTGCGGGATCAGCGAATTCAGGAAATAATGCCGTCGACACTCATCAATTGCATGTATCTACCAAGGACAGGGCTGGAGCAGGTATTATCACTGTTTTAGTCATTGCTGTTATCTCGGTTGCATCTGGCTGGTTATTATTCTAACCAGCCTATGAATTGATTTTCTGCGCAATTGGCTTTAATTTATTAAGTACTAACGGTACCGGTACCAGTGAGAGTGGTAGCGTCAGAGGCTTATGAAGGTTAGCAGTGAGAGTGGTGACGGTTACCTATATGCTTATGAAGCTATGATTTCCACCTATATCTTATACAACCCACACAATTTCACGAATTATCCATTGGCTAAATAGACATTTCTACATACAATTCCTTATTCCATACAAAAGTCGAATACAACGGCATCCATTGTACCATTGCCGCGGTGGGCCGGATTCTGTCCGGCGTAATTTACGTCACCTTAGTATATTATATACCACCTTCTGGCCAGCAAGGCTTGGTGAACCTCTGGCTGTGTCTCTCCCCAGATACTCAAGCCTGTATAGTAACTAAAGGAAAGGCGAACAAACCGACATGAAGGCGGATCGGCTGGCAACATTGCCTTCGCGGATTTCGCTGTGTACAGTTCTCGTTGCTGTGCTGGCATTGTTGGCACCTGGTGTGACGGCGTTCAGCCCCAAGGTGTCAAAGACGACCGACGTGGGCCGCCTTGGAGGGCCCATGTATTTCAACGACAGCTCGGTAGTGCTCTATCTCGAGCACAGCGGGAAAGCTTTCCGGTCTGAGAACGACGGCGAGAGCTGGAAAGAAGTAGATTTCCCCGGGTTCAAGGACCATGACTCTGCCGTGAGCCTTGCCCTGCACCCGTACGATAACAAGCGCGCTTACTACCTGACCAAGAGCCAGGTGCACTTTGCCACTTCCGACCAAGGCAGGACATGGCATAAATTTGAGATTCCGCTTTCTGTGAACCCAATTGCGCCGCTCGAGTTCCACGCTGTGCAGCCGGACTATCTGCTGTTTAAAGGCTCAAAGTGCTCGCCACTCGAGTCCCTGTTCAACCCGGACTGCAAAGACACGTATTACTACACGCGGGACAACTTTGAGAGCGCCAAGGAGCTAATTAACTCGTTTATGTGCGGTTTCGGCCGCCAGGCGACCGGCTTCACAGACGTGGACGACAATGCCATCATCTGCTCGGTCAACTCGCCCGAGAAGCCCAAGGACGACTCGCTTCAGAACCAGATGTTGGGCCTGTCGACAGACTTTTTCGCATCGCACGAGATCATTGGCAAGTCGGAGGGCGGCGACCCGATCAAGGGTGTGGTTGGCTTTGGCGGGGTTCACGGGTTCTTTGTGGCGGCAGTGCTCACTGGAAGCGGCGATATGGAGGTCAATCTGCTCGTGTCTCGGGACTATAAGTCGTTCCGCTATGCGCGGTTTGCGGACGATGGTCGCAAAATCACCGAGAGCTCCTATACTGTGCTGGAGTCGAGCCCTTATGCGCTTATGATTGACTTCCAGGACCCGGCACGGCCTCACATGGGCGACTTGTACGTCAGTGACTCTCAGGGTACGCATTTCACCAGGGCGCTGGAGCACACGAACCGTAATGAGCTGCAGTTTGTCGATTTGGAGAAGGTAGAGGGCGTAGACGGCATCTTCATTGCCAATGTCATTGCCAACCCTGATGGTCACGGTCACAAGTCTGTCAGGACTAAGATCTCCTACGACGGTGGCCGTACTTGGAGCTTCCTCAAGGTAGCCGACGGTGATTGCTCTGGAAATGAGAAGTGTGGGCTGAACCTTCACTCCGTGCTGGACCGCCACAACACTGGCCGCATCTTCTCGAGCCCAGCTCCTGGCATCCTCGCGGGTATTGGCAACAAGGGAACTGGTCTCGGTAGGTACGAGGATGGTGATTTGTACATTTCCGAGGACGCTGGCCAGACGTGGCGTAAGTCACGGGACGAGGCCCACTTGTACGAGTTTGGCGACCAGGGCAACGTTGTGCTTGCGGTGTTTGACGAAGGCGTGACCGACAAGGCGTACTACTCGCTGGACCGCGGCGACAGCTGGCAGGAGGTGTCTCTGGGCGTCAAGCTGCGTCCCCAGTTTTTGTTCACCACGCCGGACTCGACGTCGCTAAGGTTTGTCCTGGTGGGCCGCTCCGAGTTGGACCGCCACAAGAACCACATCGTCGCGCTTGACTTTGAAGGTGTCCAGGGGCGCCAGTGCGACATGGGCAGCGGTTCCAGCGACATCGAGAAGTGGTACGCCCGGTACGACCGCGATGGAGGCGAGGCGAGCTGCATCATGGGCCACAAGCAGTTCTTCTGGCGCAAGAAGCGTGACGCCAAGTGCTACGTGGGCAATCTTTACCACGAACAGCATGCTTCTCAAGAGGATTGTACCTGTTCGCAGCTGGACTTTGAATGCGACGAGGACTTTGACTCAGTCGGTGGCAAATGTGTGCCAAACGAGGCAATGCGCAAGAAGCTGGCTAACTGCACGAAGGGTGAGAAGGTCAAGCGCCCTAGCGGCTACCGGCTCATTCCAGGTAACACTTGCAAGCGTGAGGGTGGTGTTAGTTTGGACGGCCAAGTAGAGGAGATCTGTGGCAGCGGACGTGAAAAGGCTGATGGCAAGGTCAAGTCGAAGGAGTTTGTGTTCGATGGCGAGATGCGTGAGTACTTCTACCTCAAAATGGACGAAGGCGACACCCGGGATGAGACGGTCGTTGTCCGTAACAACCACAACGAGGTATACGTGTCGCACGACCAGGGGGGCAAATGGGATAAGCTGGCCAACAAGGACGACATCATTGGTATTCTCGCGCATCCGTACGCTCCCAGCTACCTCTACCTAGTCACTACTAAAGGCGAGGTCATGTACTCGCGAGATCGGGCCAAGACGTTCAGTTCGTTCAAGCTCCCGTCTCCTCCAAACAGCGTGGGCGTGCCCCTGTTTAGCTTCAACCAGAAGAACCGCGACTGGATCATCTACACGGGTGAGAAGGGCTGCGACAGTCCCTTCGCTGACAGCTGTGAGACGGTAGCCTTCTATACCACCAACAATGGCGAGAGCTGGACCAAGCTGGCCTCCCAAGTGCGGCACTGCGCGTTTGTCGACTCACTCAAGGCCAAGGTGGACGAGCGGCTCGTGCTATGCGAGAAGCCGGTGGACCCGGAGAGCAATAAGGTTGCCATTTACTCGAGCGACAACTGGTTCAAGGACTCTAAGAAGCATTTTGACGAGGCTATTGGGTTCGCAATTGAGCATGAGTTCATTGTCGTCGCGGCGATTGACAAAAAAGACCCACACTCGCTCGAGGCGCACATCTCCGTTGACGGCAAGACTTTCGCGGCAGCCAGGTTCCCGCACAACTTCAAGATTGACCACCAGCAGGCCTACACGATCCTGCAGTCGGTGACGGACTCCATCTTCATGCACGTCACCACGAGCAGCCGCATGGGTGCTGAGTACGGTACGCTTCTCAAGTCCAATTCCAACGGTACCGACTATGTCATCTCGCTGGAGGAGGTCAACCGTGATGCGGACGGCTATGTCGACTATGAGAAGATGGAGGGCCTTGAAGGAGTGGCCATTTGCAACGTTGTATCGAACCGGGACGATGCAGCCAAGGGCAAGCGCAAGCAGCTACGGTCCATGATTACCCATAACGACGGTGCTCAGTGGGACTACCTGGTCCCCCCGGCGAGCGATTCCCGAGGCGCCAAGTACCAGTGCTCCAGCAGCAACCCGGAGAAATGCTCCCTCAACCTCCACGGGTACACTGACCGCAAGGACTACCGGGACACGTTGTCGTCTCAGTCGGCTGTGGGGCTCATGATTGGCGTTGGCAGTGTCAATGACCGGCTTGAGCCTTACGCAGACTGCAACACGTTCCTGACTCGCGACGGTGGCGTCACATGGCGTGAGGTGGCCAAGGGCGCGTTCATGTGGGAGTTTGGTGACTCGGGGTCTGTCGTCGTGTTGGTGAACGACCGTGATTCGACTGACAAGGTTCTTTATTCGTTGGACGAGGGCACGTCATGGACGGAGTACAAGTTCTCCGACGAGCTGGTGCGAGTGGATGACATTGCGACGGTGCCTTCGGACACGAGCAGGCGGTTTATTCTGTTTGGCCGCAAGCCTGCGAGCCACGGCGACAAGTCATTTGCGGTTCAGATTGATTTCAGTGGTCTCGCTGACCGCCAGTGCCAGCTCGACGAGGAGAATCCTGATTCGGACGACTTTGAGCTGTGGTCCCCGTCCCATCCAGCCCTTGACAACGGGTGTCTGTTTGGCCACGAGACGCTGTACCACCGCAAGGTCCCCGGGCGAGAGTGCTATGTCGGGCGGCGCATCGACAAGCCGCACAAGGTTCTGCGCAACTGTACGTGCACGCGACAGGACTTTGAGTGCGACTTCAACTACTACCGAGCCCGTGATGGAACTTGCCAGCTTATGCCCAACTACACCCCGCCAGACCACTCCAAGGTGTGCGACGAGTTCGCCGGGGCCATTGAGTGGTGGGAGCCAACTGGTTACCGCCGAATCCCTCTGTCTACTTGCGAAGGCGGCCAGGAGCTGGATAAGATTGTGTCCCACGCCTGCCCGGGCAAGGAGAAGGAGTACGAGGATAGGCGCAAGGGCTTGCATGGGTTCCCGCTGTTTTTGGTCATCACACTGCCTATTGGCATGACGATTGTCATTGCGTACATTGCATGGGACCACTACTCGAAGCGGTACGGCCAGATCCGTCTTGGCATAGAAGAGGACGACCACCCGGTCATCATGCACTACGTCGTCATTGCCATTGCTGCTGTCGTTGCAGTGGTTGGAGTCATCCCCACGGTGGCCAAAACCGTTTGGGGCCACATTTCGTCTAGACTGCATCGTTCTACGCGGTATACTACGCGCGACGCGTTTGCTCGCAACCGACATCACTACGCGCAGGTTGGCGGTGAAGAAGAAAACGAGCTTCTTGATGAGGACGACGAAGACATTGACGATGCTTTGGTTATCCGGGATAGTGATGAGGACTAGACTATTGCTACATATATTATTTGATTAAAGGTAACGTGTTACTACTGATTAATATCTTTCAATTTTCATGATCTTCTCACTTCAAACGCTGGAATACTCGACGTATGTAAGACTAAGAAATTGGGCACTGTTTGGCGCTATGCACATATGCTCTATCGGTATAGTGCTAGGGAGTAGATGTAACAAATGCTGTAACGACGAAAATGTGACCGGGCTCGATACACTCTGCCACAAATGGTAGTAACGACATTGGGGAGTTCCATTGTTCCAGTTAGTTACGGGATTGTTTGACCCGTCCGCACATGTAACAACATCCTTCTTCACATTCATTTGAGCTATGACAAGTAAAAGCTCACATATGGGCAAAGGTATGCAAGCACGTTACGATTAGGCATGATTTGGTCCATTCGCCCATGCAATTGATAAATAAGTACCGCAGGTATTACAGTAGGTAGGCGTTACCGTGTGCATTACACGCCGTTGTTACACTACATACTCAGGTCCATTCAATCACCTACGCATCTTACATGTAGCACGTTTACCAATTGCATGCTCAATCACTGGACTGTCAAATTGCAGCACTCAGGGGCAGAACGCAGGTAGGAGTTGCCAAAACGGCGGAAAAAGCAACATTATGAAAATTTTAGCGTGGTGGAGCGCAGGGTGCGTCCCTTTGGGAAGTTGAAATTTCATTTCTTATCATCCACTGGCTATAGCGAAAAATGTCTGACGCTAAGAAGGTTGAGAACGGCAAGGAGGAAGCTGGAATTGAGCTCCCAGAGGGCGTGTAAGTTTGCCAACAAATCTGTAAAATGATAATGGCACTAACAAATGCAGCGACCAGGCTGTCTTTGATGAGCTTGCGGAGATCATGGAGTCGCAGTCTGCGGCGGAGGAGGAGATCGATGCCTTCGCTCACAAGAAGCTTGCTCCGGTCCACGACAAGCGGCGAGAGGTGACCAAGAAAATTCCAAGCTTCTGGCCTGTTGTCATTGAGGCGTCTGGTGTTCTGACCGAGTACATGACCCTCGACGACCAGCAGGTCATTGAGAAGCTCAAGGACATCACTGTCGAGTGGGACGACAAGGAGCCAAAGGACTTTACCATCACCATGGAGTTCGACGAGAACGACTATCTCGATACGCTCAAGATGTCCAAGAAGTTCACCTACGTAAAGGAGGACGGTAATGAGAAGTACACGTCGGAGCCGGTTGAGCTCAAGTGGAAGAAGGGCAAGAACCTGTTGCTGAACAAGGACGACGAGAGTTTCTTCAACTGGTTCAGCTACACCGGGTCCGGTTCCGGTGACTATTCTTCGGGCCACGAAGTTGCTGCGCTCATTGCCGACGACATCTTCCCGCACGCTATCAAGTTCTTTGTTGACCGGTCGGCCTTCTCGGACGATGAGGACGTGGAGCTTGAGTATGACTTGGAGGAAGACGAGGAGGAAGACAATGCTGACCACGAGGATGCTCCGCCAAAGAAGAAGCTCAAGGCTGACGAGTAATCGTAGCTTGTAATCTGTATGACGTTTGAATTATTCGTTTGAGTATTAGTAGCCAGTCTCCGCTAGGCGGAGTTATGGGGGCTTGGGAGGCCAAACAGCACTAGCCCCAATGAGCTCTGACCTTTATTAATCTGGACTGATAGCCATTCATAACCTGTAGATTGATACCTCTTATAACCTGTGGCTTGAAAACCTTTTATAACCTGTGGATTGATAGCCTTTGACCTGTGGATTGATCATATGGCCATACCTATTAGAACCTGCTTTCGACCTTGTCGAAAGTTAGGTATTGTCAAATACATACCTTAATTACTATATATATTCAAGTGATGATACAGTTAGCAGACAGCAAAGCGTGGTAATATACAGAAACATTAACGCCCACCCTGTCGCTTTCGCTTGGCGACCTCTGGCAACTTCAACGGAGCCGAAAGGGTAGCAATCTTATAGTTGGCCGCCTGTGACCGCGGAATTCCAAAGGCCTCGGACTGGGCGACAGTAGCATTCTTAACAGAGCAGCCCATGGCCTTGAACAGCTCGGCAAGCTTGGATGGCTTGAGAGAAAGCTCCTTGGCAAGCGGGGCAACTTCCAGCATGTAATTGTCTATCCGCAGCAGCAGCGCCAGCAAGTAGCACAGTAGCTTGTTCTCGTGCACTGGATCAATGGCAAAGTTCCGGTCCTTAGTCTTGCCGAAATGGCCTGCCTTGGACACGGCAAACCGATCAAGAATACCGCTGATAAGAATCTCTGGCGGGTTGCCAACCTTGGCGAGAAGCGCTGCCTTGTTGTTAACCCGCTTGTTTTCGTATACTGCCAGAAGCAGCGATGCATAGTAGATGAGCTTGATAATCTCGGTCTGGTCGCCAACTCCATTCTCGAGGTTCACCAACCGCTTGGCAATGACCTCCGAGGTCTTGTGCGGCAGCAATGCCTGTCGGCCCTTGGCCGTCTTCTCCTTGACTACTGGGCCCACTCGAATGACAGCATACTCCCGCGAGGGGATAATGCCCTCAACTGGGTAGACCTCGTCCACCTGGTGGGTCTCCAAGTTGTGAGGAGGAATGGGCCTGTCCTGTGACAGTGTAGCCTTTCGCTCCTCCTGCGAAGGCAGGCTCTCTGTAGATGTCTTAACTACATCCACAATGGCCGTCTCCAGATCCTCTAGCTTATCGGCCTCGATTCGGTTGCGCTCCATATCAGTAATGGCCTTCTTAGCCTTCTTAGTACCGAACTCCTCGCCCAGAGCGCTTCGTTGAAGCGCATTTCGGACGTTCGCCTGTCGCACAGCTGGGCCGGACGAACCCTTTTTGGCCTTGACGATGCTGCTCATGGAGACCAGATCTGCCGGGTAGAGCTCGACAGATGTACTCTCTGGGTCGTATACAGCCACGCAGTACTTGCTTTGATCCGCTTCAGTCTCCCCCTCGTACTCGAACACAGTGTTCTCGCCGTGGACAAGCGTCCGCGAGTCGGTTTTCGCCCTATATACGCTGAACTCGGCATCATCGCTCGGGTTAATGGCACCAAACGACACAGCAGCAATTCGCTCCTTGCCGACAGACTTAACCTTGACCTCCCCGCCTTCTCGCTTGCGCTTTTCCCCCATTATCTCTGATTCTTGATCCTTATCGTGATGGGTTTTGAAAAATTTTGGAGAGGTCTTGGCCCGCGCCGATCGCCCAAATATTTTTCATGAACCCTTAAAAGGGAGAGAGAGAGATAGAGAGAGAGATAGAGAATGGACTTCTATGAGGTCTTGGGAGTATCTCGAGAAGAGGCCAGTGATTTGGATCTGCTGAAAAAGAGCTATAGGAATGCTTTGCTGAGTTCGCACCCGGACAAGCAGGCGCTGAATGGTGGTGATGGGGATATGGAAGTCGAGCTGGTGCGGAAGGCCTACGAGGTTCTGAGTGACGCCCAGAAACGTAAAGACTATGATAGAATGCTCAAAAATGTGGGTAAATCGGGGCCCGTATCAGTTAGCGAAGTTGTGGATCTAGACGACTTGGTGGAGCATGAGGGCGAGACATTCTACTGGACCAGATCATGTCGATGCGGCGAAGAGGAGGGTTACCGGGTAACAGAGGATGATCTCGTAGCCAATGGCTCTGCTGAGGAGATTAATATCCAGTGCGTTGGTTGTAGTATTTGGATTAAGGTTCAATATACTACTGCAGAAGAATAGCCGCGTTGTGTGCGGCGCTCGATGCGCCGCATCATCTGCGGCTGGTACCTCTCGCCTACTATTCTTCGCTATGAGAAGCCATATTTGATCCATTAGTAAAAAAGTCCTGGTTGGATGGGGGGCCACGAGTCTAATTGTGAACTTGATCCAATTTTTGACAAGCCATACTACCACTGGCAATTGAGATAGTGTTAAGGCATCAGTTCATTATAGAAATATGTACTGTACATCTATAAATTAGACATCTATTTATTTATGCATGCGTGTCTGTTCTTTGGCAAGGATGGCAGTCAGAGCCTTTCCAACGCCCTCAATATCAGTTAGTAACGAAACGTGACCCCGATCGGAGGGGATCTTGGCGACCAAATCAAACCCTTTGCCACTGGGCATAGTTGACTTGTGGTAAACAACGCCGTCACCGGCGCCGAAAATCAAGTCGTTGTAGTCGCCTTCCATAATGCCATTGGGACCATCTACCCGCGCCCCTCGCAGCGTCGGGACGGTGTATCCATACAAAGAGGCCATAGGCGGGTACTGTTCAGTTTTCTCAGAATCGAATTCCAGTTCCAGCAGGAACTTCTTGGTTCGCTTCAGCGTGCGATCAAGGTACTTCACAGCCTGTTCAAACGGAATGAGATCGATACTTGGCTCGTTAAACGTCGTGGCCCGCCGCATTGGCCTGTCACAATCAACCTCTGGAATCGACTTTTTGTTCTCGTACGTCATTACTCGCCGCTTCGTTTTGTCGACACACGGGCTCAGCTTGTACTTGATCCAAGTGTTGACGTCAAAGAAGTCTATATCGTAGCGCTTATCGCGATCTTTGCGGTCGACAAAGCACTTCCCGTCAATGGGCAGGAACACGAACGAGCTCCTCATGAGGAAGTTGACCTGGGCAGTTAAAACCTTGGAACTGAGTAGCACTGCATCGCCGTAGCGGAGAGGGCCCAAGATGTTGGGGCATGCCGAAGGAACGCCAGCATACAGAATACCTCTAAAGAGCTGGGGGTCTTGGACCATGGCATGATGGGCAATTAGACCCCCCATGGAGTGAGCGATCATGATAACCCCCTGCTTGCCTTTGTATCCAGGCCGGTTGCACGGCAGCTCTCGCAGGAACTTGAGCAATTTCTTGCTGTTAAGGTCGCTGGATAGTCGCCAGTCGTACGAAAACTCATGAACAACGCATTTGGGTTGAGACTGCAGCTTGCGGAGAAGTTTGCGCGAGATATCCACCGGCCCAATATGTGTTAGCATGCCATCAGGATAGATGCTCTTCTCCATCTCGATCTCATCCTCATCGGTAGGACCAACCGTCAGGTCAATCTTACGAATATTAAGTCCCACCTTGATTGGAATCCACACCCGCCTCTGCGATTGCCGGTCTCTGAGAATAGACCCCCGGTAGCCACCCATAATAACTACATGTCCCTCAATTTGCGGAAATGGGTCCAGCTTCGGCTGTAGTGGGTTCGTCAAGCTCGGCACAAGAGATTGTTTGACTGCCCGCAGTCTCGACCGGTCCTGGTTCTGGATATTCTTGAAGATAACCTCCTCTTCGTTGGTGGGAATCAATGTCAGCTCCTCCGCAGTCAGAGACTGGGAGTCCTCGGAGAAGCTTGAGAAAGTGCTAAGTCTAGAGGTCTGAAACAGCTTCTGTCGGAACGACTGGAAGTCGAAATTTGCTAGGGGGTTATTGAATGGTAGCGAGAACGAGAAAGTCGCCTTGTCCTCGTCGGACACGAGCGACGCGCTGCCTTCGACTATCGCCTCGCCGCCAATAATCGACACGGCATCCTCGTAATCGATTCTTCGTTGCGCAAACCGTTCGGATTCCTCCACATTATCTTCATTCTCTGTAGCCGTGTCATTATCGGACGGGCTTGCCGGCTCGATAGGCGAATCTGTCGACTCGTCGGTCATAGACGGCACGTCCCCTCCATATTTCGGACATTCAGAAGCCACTTTGTTATTCTTCGCGGTTGTATAATTTGAAGTGGCCTTGTTATTACTCCCTTCGCTCTTATAAGAATAAAGTCCGGAACATCCGGCAGTGCTACGAGGGCACACTAACTCCTTTCTAATATGCGTATCCGCGTCAGGAGTGACGCTTTTACTCTGCGGTCCAGTTCCATCGAGCTTGCTTGCCGTAGTCTCCTTCTCGCTCTTCTTGTGGAACCGAAGGACGGACGGAACTTTGACCTTCATACTCGGTCCAGCGTGCTAGTGGGTATCAAAACTCAATCTGCTCTTCTCAAACCAGTGCCCAAATCTCTGGACTAATAGAATCCTGATAAAAACTCGTGTTAAAAAAGAACGAGAACAGAAAGGCGACTAAGGAAATGCCGGATAAGACGTACTGGCGCCCTAATGTCTCTCACTCCGCCTGTCTATTTCCTCGGATGCGCTATTCAGCGCAAATCGGAGCCATATAATGTGCCGATCCGACGTGCGGCTGGACCCTTCACATGCGAAACCTGTTCCACCGAACCCTATCGGGTATACGGAGCTAAGGCGGATCGCGACTTGGTAAGTTGCGGGACAATGCGACTAACCAAAGCCGGTTGGTTGGTCTATTCATTACGACTCCTTGACGAGTCGTGAGAAATGGCTAAGTGCCGTGAAGGGGATGAACTGGAACGGTCTGGACTTAACGGGCATATGCAAAAGCGGAAAGAAGAGAGACTGTGGGCAGTGCATAACGATGCGATGTAACCCCAATTAAGAGATACGGACCCCCGGATGAAGAATTTTCACTAGCGCCGTAAGGTTTGCTCCAGTGATAGTAATAGTAAGAGTAGTCTGTACATGTGTAGTACAGCGAAAATAGACTGCATTGATGGGATCTAGCCATTGTGTGGACAACGTGCATGACCATCAACATCAGGACCGTTTTTTGAATCGATTAATGACCTCCGGGTTCTTCAACGCATCCATTGCGGCCCGATTTTGCGCGTCTATCAGTGTATAGGCTGTGCCGGTGCCCATTACAGAGCCAAATATGCAGCACTCAATGATGTAAGGCTCAAAGTTGTCCCCAAGCTGGATGATGTTATACTGCGGCGCAAACCGCACGAGCTCGTACAGCTCCTCCTTCGCATACCGGTTAAGGGGCTCGGTATTGAGCGTCTCCTCTCGGAACGGCTTGGTCAGCGGTTCCAGAAGCTTTTCAACAAACTCGCTTAATACGTACCGCCCTGACTGGATATCTAGGTAGAGAGCGCCCATGTACGCTTGGAACAGCTCCCCAGCCAGGTTGGGGCTAGATTCGCGGAACCGCAGCCGGCTCGGAAGCTCGTACAACATTCCGAACTCCACCATCGACCGGAGGCAAATGGCGCTCTGCTTCATCTCCTCTAATCGCTTTGCTGAGACCTCCGGAAAGGCGTCGTAGAGAAGCTCGGAGACTACCATGTTCATTCCAGCAACCCCAAGAAACCGTAGCCGGTCGTAGTTTTTTGTAGCCAAGTCGGACTCAGACGCATTGCGGTCGAGGATGAAGGAGTGGTGGGTAAACAGCTGTTCCCGGAGTGCCGAATCGCTGATCTCAGGTAGCTGCGGGGGCCAATTGACCTCTTTGAGCTTCTCGAGCGTCTGGTCCCTCGTATCCTCGCTGCGCTTCTCCCGTTGTGCCTGACGTTCGGCGTTCCGTGCTTGAACCGCTCGCTCAGCGGCCTTGCTTAGCTTCTCTTGTGGGGACAATAGTCTCCGCCTTGATTTCTTCCGCTTCGTCATCACAGGAGGAGCATGGTACATGGCCCTTCCAGTGAATAGTCCGATCTTCCCCAGTTGCCTCTCAGCCACCCTACTCAGTTGTGCTATCATATTAGCATCCTATTATCCTATTATTGATGTGTGTTGAAAACCGTTAGGGTGAACCGGTTTGGGAGTGAAATTTCACTCCGTCCCGGAAATACAGTACCACTAATTGTACCAGGAGCATCTTAGAATTGGAGTTCTATCAAATATGAGCTCATTCTCCCGTTAATCAACTGTATGTAGGGATAGGCTCATTTACCGGTCCTGTAAATGTTAAAGTTCTATTTCGCGTAGTTTGTCAGCCACGAGAGTAGTCCACATCAACCGGCTATGATTCTGCAGCGCTCGCCTGCATTTTTAAATGACCGCGTACAAGTGTAGTTCGTAATTATTGCAATCACCAATATATATTACAATATATGGGCCATTGAGAAATAAGCATGTCGCTACTGATTAAGGTTCACTTGACCTAAAGCCCTCATCTAACTGCGGCAGTTAGGCGAGAGGAGTAGATCTTGAAATCCCTCAACTTTAGAAGTTCATCAGGACATCACTCAATAATCTCGCCATATGTTTTTTTGTATTTGGCCTATGATGCATAATCTCGTCATATATTTTGTACTAAGCCGGATGACACTGATAATCTACTGGTTTATTCTAGCAGCTACTTAAAAAACCCCGTCACATCGGTCCGACTAATCTTGAACAATCTGTCTGAACCGCTGAAGAACTCTTTTTGGGCTGATCTTATCGTTCCGAAACACGACAACCAAAGCAATTAAATTGCTACTGAGAAGCCATTGAACGATCATACGGACGTAGCAAAGACCAAATTAATGCACGCATTAAACCGCAATCATTGATATTGTCGCACGGCGTTCCCCGGTATTTGGAGATGGCATGACGTTATGACCTAACGCGCGCTCTCCGAAGCAACATCACCTTCCTCATCGAGCTGTTTGAGTCACCATAGCCGCGCATCCATAGTTGAGAGATCATATAAATATCTTTCGCCTGACGTCAAGAGACATCCAAATTACTTTCAATTGGAAATCGGTTTCAATAGAATATGGAATACCCAATCTACCAGGTCGACGCGTTTGCCAATGCGCCATTCACCGGCAACCCTGCCGCAGTAGTCCCGCTTGACAAATGGCTTGACGACGACGTGCTTAAAAACATTGCCGCCGAGAACAATCTCTCAGAGACGGCATTTTACGTGGCCAGGGAGACTGGCGGTGCGGCTCATGAGAAGATCTACGAGCTCCGGTGGTTCACGCCAACTGTGGAAGTGGACCTTTGCGGCCACGCGACGATGGCGACCGCTGCCGTCATCTTTCAGACCGAGCCGGCTGACGAACTTCCCTCAGTTCTTCGTTTCGAGACGAAGAGTGGCGAGCTGCAAGTCACCCGTACCGCCTCTGAGACCGGGAAGCTACTGCTCACCATGAGTTTCCCAGCGACAATCCCCATCATCAAGGACGATCCTCTGACAGAGGACGTCGCTGCTGCGCTAGGGATCACTAATGACGACGTCTCTCAGGTCTTGGAGTCTACCGACTTGATTGTTGTCATTAAGACTCAGGAGAGGCTGAACCAGCTGAAACCAAACTTTGACCATCTTGTCAAGTCTTCCGCTAAGAACTTCCGAGGAGTGGTTGTCTGTACTACTGGTAACGAGACCGATATTGCATCACGGTTCTTTGCCCCTCAATCGGGGGTTCCCGAGGACCCGGTCACTGGCTCAACTTTCTCGTGGCTGACCCCTTATTGGTCCTCAAAATTGGGTAAGAGCAAGCTAACTGTGGTTCAGGGAAATGTAGAGAGACGGGTCGGTAATGCTACGATTGAGTTGTCCGGCGAGAGGGTTTTGATCTCCGGCCATGCTCATCTCTACATGACTGGCAGAATCATTGTCTAATTTATAGATGAAATATGGCTGATGGTATGGCCATTGTACCGGGTTCAGCCAATTGAGCCGAGCTAGGTTTTGGTTTTCTTCTTTGTAGCTTGTCAATACTGAATGGTGGTTACTAACAATATTTTTGTGCCCAGTGAGGCTGCTATAGTGTACGTATTACTGTTTACGGTATACCAATTAATTCCGCCGAATCAACGGAGACAAATTTATAAACTCTTGAGCAAGTTGTGCTGTATGTGTATCATAGGCAACTAGGCAAGCGCCTGGATCAAGAAACGAAATCAAACCAAAATCTAAGTAGAGATTAGTATCTTGTTCCCCCTGGATTTCTGTGTCAGAATCGCTTTCAATCTTTCAAATTGCTCTGGGGTCGAGCTCTGAGAGGCCAAGTCTTTAACATCGCTTGAGCCAAACGGCTTATCTATGTGTCTTGACTTGGATTCTACGATACAATAGTCGTCATGTACTTGTCTTCACAATTGATGAGATGCCTCCAAATTTAATGAATTAATGAATGTATTTTGTGCCGTTGCCGTTTGGTGGTTCAGTTAGACTTTTTTTTGGAATATTTTCATTTACTACACTGAAATACAATAATAATAAACTAATATCACAAAAAATGGTGACAGTTCTCACAGTTCTGTAGGTTCCTTTGCTGTTGTTCTCTCGTCATGATTCATCCTTCTATCATGCATGAATCCGCTTGGAATCATATATATATGTAAGTGCAAGTCGATCGCGATCGAGTGTCCGCGACGCCATGCATGGGGCCGGGGCCCGCAGGCGCGCGCGCGCGCGCTCGATCGATCGATCGATATATCTGCAAAAAATATATATGACGACAGACGCAGGATTCGAACCTGCGCGCGGAGACCGCATTTGATAGCTGAATTAACTTAATTCAAGTCAAACTCCTTAACCACTCGGACAGCCTGTCAAAACTACTTCAAAATTTTTGGAATTGACATATAAAAGTCAAAATTTTCGGCCATCTCCGAAAAATATAATGAGAGAGATAAAAAAAAATTTTACCTTGACCTCGAAGCAATGGACATCTCTTATGGCCGCTGGCAATCCTGTACGCCGGCGAGCACAGGCCCCAAGCAGGTTTCCTTACTCCCCTTTGGAAGCCATAATTCAGAGCTTGGGCGTGATTGACGCTTTTGTGGACTGGATATAGGGCCTGTACGACGAGTGCGGCGGTTCTGGCGGAGAACGAACAAGCTACGTCGACGCATCAAGCGTTCCGCATGTAAGGCATGGAAAAGAGCCTTATTATTATAATAATATATCTTGATTATAGTCTGAGCTAACGCTAAGGAAGACTGTGTCTAAACATTGGGCTTCAACAGCCGGCTCAATATAAACATTAAAATCCATTTCAACATATTATAACAAATCAATGAAAATCAAAAACGTTTGGTTGATGGGGCCGATTTCCTCAGCGCTGAGGCGCTAATGGCACGAGGGAAAACCCTTTCTTCTAGAGCAAGAACAGGTGGAACATCATAGATGACACCGCTCCCGCAAAATACCGGGGAAAAGACCTGTGCCAGCCACCCAATTGTGGGAATCCATCTAATGAGTTTGTCGCGGTATAGAGTCCCAGAAATCAGCCACCGCCATCAGGCCCTCCTTCGTATTGAGCAGGGTCCGAAGGCTGAGATCTGGCAAGGAATTAAAGTACTTCGCACGCTGGTCCTCGTAGTCAGCGCACTGCAACAGGATGTGTTCGACCGTTTCAAATTCCCCACACGAGCATTCCCAGCTCTGTGTGTTGTTGTTGATTTTATAAAAGTATGCTCCAAACGCCCCAAATCCTGTTCTCAACTGCACGGCCATGCTGAGAGTGTGAC